>NW_024884966.1:2967602-2998958 GCF_019232065.1 Centrocercus urophasianus
CCTTCCTTCCTTCCTTCCTTCCTTCCTTCCTTCCTTCCTTCCTTCCTTCCTTCCTTCCTTCCTTCCTTCCCTCACTGTTGGTCAGTAGCTAACTCAACATTCAGATTTAGATTAGTCCAGATTCCCTAAGAAGGCATGAAAAGCATCAGAAAAGACTAAAGGATTTTCCATCCTGAAAACCCAGAACTTTTGACAAGGTAGGAGAGCTGTTTCTAATTAACAAAAACATGAACTGGGCCCAAAGGGTTAGAATTCTGATCTATGGCATGAGAAACACTTATCTTCTCCAAATGTTAATTTTTAAATCAGAGTTAACACACATATGTCCTTATTATTACAAACAATTCCTTACTGATATTAGGAAGATTCAGTATTCAGCATGCACACCGTTTGCTTACATTTAAAGGTTTTAGCAATTAACATTATGATGCTTTATAATCGATTTCATTTCCATTTTCTAGTTTACAAGCATATGATCATCCACAGGTTTTCAGTTCAGCACTGTTCTTAAACAAGGATCTATATCTGAGCATGTTCATAGTCTCAATAACCTCAAGGGAAATACTCACATGCTTAGAGTTAATCATGAGTTCAGGTCTTTTGATAAATGAGGACCAGAAGGGAAACATTTAAATCCCTCATGAAAAACATTTTCACATTGAAGTATGCTAATTAAAAACAATAGGCAGTTGTTTCTGTCTGTACTTGGCCTGAACATTTTCTAGGACAAACAGATTGTCATTGACTCTGAGGAAATTACCCTAATTAACATTAGCTGAAAATCAGGTATTGGGATTTCTAATTCTCCATTTGTTCATTTTTTTGATCTAAGTTACATCTTTTCAAGATAAACTATTGGATTCACTCCCTTTAAGTTGCCAGAGTACAAAAACACTTTGTACAGAGACATAACCTGGAAATCCACACAACCTCTTCCAATTCAACATTCTGTTGGGTTTTTTTTTTATCATTGAGGCTAACTTTCAAACCCAATCCTCTTCTGTGAAGATTTCACCATAAATTCGTCAGCATCACTTCCCATAATTGCTTTGCTATAATTCCTGCCATAAGAAAACACTTCCAAACCTTTTAGGACAGCCTCAGAGGACCCCTTGAGGTGAGCTGAAACAACCCAGGGTTCTGAGGGAGGCCCCAGTGTGTCAATTCTTCGACCCTGGGAAGAAAAACAAAACAGAAGAATTAAGCTAAGTAGATAACTTTGACATAATCATGGCTTCTAAGTTCATTCTAATAGTAGAAAACTCCTGCTACAGCAGCTGCAGGCTGAGCAGCATATTGCACAGCCCAAAGCATAAGATGAGTATGTGTAGAGGACTGAAGACAAACAGAAAGAAGCTGAAGTCTCATGCCTAACAGTTGTAAAACAAGTCTCATGTTGAATGGAGATCCAGAGCCAGCTTTACTGTAAAAGAGTAGCAATTTACCAACAGTGAAGGACTCACTGGGCCTAGTCTACTGCTTCCAAGACTTGTGTTGGTACCTCTGGCATGGCTGTGCTGCATCACATAAACAGCCAAGCACGTTCTAGATATGCTGACCTCTACAAAGCACTGCTATGCATTGTGCAGACTTGCTTGGCCAGACCAGGAGGCACCATCAGACATTCTCTGTGATCACAGAATCATTGAATCGCTAGGGTTTGAAGAGATCATGAAGGAGGTAAACCACCCTTCAATGGACAGGGACACCTACAGCTCCATTAGATGCTCAGAGCCCCATCCAGGTGAGAATGTCAGTCTTCATAACTGTTTTGAAGGTCTCTCATTCCTCAAAGATATCCTCTGAGCATCAGCACCACGTCAGAAAACTGCACACGACTGATTCTACAACACAGATCTAACACTCACAGGAAAAAGCTGAGAAAGACATCTCACAATAGCAATGTTTGCTTATTTATGCAATCCTTTGTCATATGTATTTGTACAGCTATTCTACGCTGTACTTCGGTCAATATCATAGCTTCTGGATTGCTTGGAAATGTCAAAATCATACAGTATGAATAAAAATGTCCACTCACAAAGGGGCAAATCCTACCTTCTTATCCAGGAAAACAATTTGCGGCTGTACAGGAAGCTGCTTTTCAGTTTCTCCATCTGAAGGCTGCACGTGAACAGAGATGCTATAGGGCCTCACATACAAACAAGTTCCTAGGTGCTGTCTGCTTCCATTTTGTTTCACATGCAGAAGTAAACAAACAAAGAAATAAATAAATCAGAAAATTGCTGCTATTTATACCTAAAGCTAATCCAAGAGGTAATTAACAGAGCTATGGCACTTTCTGTTCTCAGAACGTTTTACTGTGCTGTCTGCATAGAAAAGTCCATAAACCAGGTTGTTCAAAGACCCATTCAGTCAAATCCAGGCTGGATGGGGCTGTGAGCAATGTGGTCTAGAGGGAGGTGTCCCTGCCTACAGCAGGGGGTTGGAACTGGATGATCTTAAGGGTCCCTTCCAACCCCAAATATTCTATGATTCTATGAGTCAATACTCCATGTCTGTTGTGAGTAGCACTAAAAAATTACTGATTAACCTTATGGTGGCACTTCAATTCATCGGATGAGAGCAGCATGCATGGAACTGTGAAACAAGCATCATTTTGAAGAGACAATACCGAATTAATAAATGATCTCTTTGTTCCTATCCTCAGTTTGCAGAAGGAAAATTGAGAAACGTAAAAAATAAATGGCTCTTCCCATGCAGTAGACAAGGAAATTATGAACTGAGAATTGTAATACCATGGCCCCCAAAATCTCTGTCCCATTGCACTGAGAATGATGCAGGCTGCAAATACTTCCTGTCCAGCAGAACCGCTTCCAGAAAGTATCTTTGAGCTCCCCTAAAAAAAAATTCAGTTCTTTTATACAAGCACAGCACTTACAGTGCTTTAATGCATTTCTGCATCCCATAATTCCTGCACTACTTTTCATTATCTGTGGAGTCTGTGTACCTACATACAGCAGTATACAGACACCCCATTGAAAGACATCAGTTTTTCAAGACTTGAAATTTAACTTAGAGAATCCCAGGAGAGGGCTTTTGCATTTGAATACAGAATCAACATTTTATTCTGAGCCTACATCATTTCGTTCCTTCTCTTGGTGCTCTGTGTCATTTAGTATCTCTTTTACATATATATGTGTATATGTGTATATACTTCTAATCTGCAATTGCCGTGAAGCGACTGGGGGCTTCATATTGTCTGAAATGAAAGGAAGAAAGGCATTCATTCATCTCGAGAGCTTGCTGGAAGGTGTTTACAAACAGAAGATATATGGAACATCAGTTTCCTTAGGTTTAACTCAGGGTTCGATTTTTGTGGGGGGTGTTACTATGCATCACAAAGCAGAAACTGCTTATCTTGCAGCTGAAGAAAAATACCTGCCTAAAAAATGGACACTGGAAGACCAAATAAAATCACAGAATCACCAACGCTGGAAAAGACCTCCAAGATCATCCAGTCCAACCATCCACCTACCACTAATATTTTCCCACTAAACCATTCCCTTAGCAGCAGGTCTGTATGGCTCCTGAACATCTCCAGGAATCACCATTCACTCCACCACCTCCCTGAGCAGCCCTTCACAGTGCATTATCACTGAATATTTTCTAATATCTAAGATATTCATACCTAAGATATCTAATATCTAAGACATTTTTCCAAATATCCATCCTCAGCCTCCTCTGGAGCAACTTGAGGCCATTCCCTCTCATCCTAGCTATTAAAGCTTTAATGACACCTGAAGTCTCAAGAGCTGACTCAATGATTTAAAAAAAAAAAAACATTTGGCTTGGCTCTTTTTCTTCTTTTTTTTTTCAGTGTGGAAAATTCAGAAGGGTGATGATACATAGGAAATCCATGTCAATGGCACCAAGGCATTCACCTGTGCTCTTTTCTACCTCCTTCATTAATGAGGATTCAGCATTTTAACTTAAACCCACTTCAGGCACAATACACCAAGTCACTCCTGACATGGTGGAGTTCAGCAACTTCTGTGAGCTCTCTGATTCCAACTGAGTCCAGATAAGTTTAAGTGAATCTTGACATGGCTTTTTAAGCAAGAAAAACAAAACAAAACAAAAACAAATAAACAAATAAACAAACAAAAAACCCCATTGTGTTTCTCTCCCCAGTTTCTTTAAAACTGCCAAAAAGCAGGAAAAAGGCTGGAATGAAATGCCTCAACTCCGCACTCTAGGCTCTGCATGGGAAAATGGTGTTTGTGTTGCACGTAAAGGAAGCCTGCTGCAAGGAAGTAGGAAGTAGAAATTCCTGCTCCCCAAACAGAGCAAATGGAAGAAGGGAAAAGGGAAGGGGAGGGGAGGGGAGGTTGGGAGGGAAAGGGAAGGGATGGGAAGGGGAGATGAAGATGCAAAAAGAACCCAACCATAACAACAACAACAAAAAAGGCACAAAAGTAACATACAGACATGGTTAAGAACTGGTGCTTGTTTGCAGGTGATGTGAATCCAGCTAGCACAAGCACAGACCATGGCATTTGTATTCCACATGGCCCGACGTTATTCCTGCTGTGAGGGAGCCCCTGCCTCAGGGTGCAGCCCTGTGTGCAGCTAGTCACTCTCCCGTGTTCGGGTATTGGTGTGGAAGACCAGAGCATCCAGCTGCTTCCCTGTTGATTTCTGCTGCTAGGAAAATAGGTTTTCTTGGCACAGCTCTGCCTCTGGGAGATGGGAAATTGCTGTGCCTCAGAAGGGCTGGAGCAAGGAAATCTGCCTTCCTCATGATGGACACGAAGAGCATGCTGTTTTGTCACCACCCTGAAGTCTCATTGGTAAGGAGCAGGCTGGTCTGAAATTCCCTGCTGACAGCACTTGACAGCAAGCAGCTCGGCTGCTCAGTGCCTTGCAGCTCTCCTAAAGGCGGCAAGCAAGCAGGCACTGCTCAAGATACATAGGTCAGCAGTAACCTCAGGGTCAGGCTCCTAAACCTTCTACCATCAGGGCTGAGGTCTAATGAAGATGCTGAGGCTCTGCAAGAAAGCACGCCTCTGCTCCTTGGAATCATAGAATCATTTGGGTGGGTAAAGACCTCTGTGATCACCAAGTCCAATTGTTCAGTAGCAAGGAAGTTAGAGATGTTACAAATTAGAGCATCTACTGCAGGTGTCAAGGCATGACAGACTGACAGCCCGTCACAGACTCTGGTCCTGGCCCAACAACAAAGCCTAAGACAACTCCCAGATGGTTTAGAAGCCAGTCAGAGACTCCTCCCCAGGCAGTTTGGTCGGGGCTACTCTGAAATGATGTGTGAAAGGATTTAATTTTAGGGACACGGGCTGATCCATATAATCTGAACTTGTTGACAGAGCATGCTCCCTTGCATATTTAATTTACTCATAAACACAGGCAATTTAATTAAACTACTGTCTGGATATGCCTGCAGTACTAGTAGCCTGGCATCAGTGTACACCTTTGAAAGTGGAAGGAGTTTGGGAAGAATTTTTGGTACTGATAACATCAAGATGCATTGCTTGGTAAAGCCAAGAGGTTTTTATTTTGTTCCTGAAAGGAGGTGGCAGGGCCAAGGAAGATGCTGCTATAGTGAAAAGGCACACAATCTGAGGACTTCTATACAGCAAAGGAGGTGCAGATTCACTGGAATGGCTGTGAGTAGCTTTGACTTTTGGAGAGTGTCCTCTGTTGTCATATGGTGATGAGGTTGGCCATACACGAAGTGCCTGGGCCCCTTCTGCTGGATGTTTCAGCAGATTCCCATGATTTCCCATGTCACAGACAAAAACAGAAGCAACAGTGGAAAGCAGATTTCAGCTTTCCCTAATAAACAAGTAAACAAAGTTATACTGATCATGTCCATCTATGAGGGTGGGGCTGTTGAGCAGAAAAGGACTCATGGTTGCTGATGTCTCTCTTGTTACACGTAGGCTGAGCCAGTAAGACCTAAATTCAAAAACCTGAGCCCCTAAATGCATGTGGAGACATAGCAATGGGGCCTGGCTAGGTGATGAACTGGGGTAAGAAAAAGTGAGCTATGCTCTGTGGGCAAGGCTGGGCAAGAGGAATATGCTTCCCTATCTAATCATGTGGAGGGCATTCATTTCTTGAAGCAAAGATGCCTTCATTAGAAGCTCGATATTTTGTGGCAGTTGAAGGCATCAGATAAGTTGGTTAGACTGAACAAGTTCTGAAAAAGTGGCCCAGGAACATCCAGAAATGTCTCCCACATTAGGACAACCTTCCTCCCTGCTCAGATAGCTTTTCCACTTTATGATCCCAGTGACACCAAAGCTGAAGGTGAGCAGCTGCCTGGTGGAGGCAACTGGCAGGGTCCTACAGGCTGGAGCAATGAGAAGTCATCCTAAAAAAAGAGGCAGGAGGACCCTACTGGGTCCACTCAAGGGTATGGTAGGATGAGAGGACCCTTCAGAACCAGTCCATCCAACAGAAGGGAAACACTCTCCAACTTCACTAGCAGCTTCCATTAATCGCTGGAGCTGAGTGGAAATACCTGTGCTCAGAACTCTATCTGCTCGTGGTGAGGAGCTAACCCAGGTCTCTTCCATAACACGCTCCCAAAGCTTTCTGTCAGAGGAATGTCTTTTATTGAATGTAAGCAGCATCATGCCGGAGGTCAGAGCTTCGCCGCTGCTGCATATCCCAAGGTAATATCACTTTAAGCTCCACATAAACTCTTAAACAGTTTCTATCCTAAAACCAGACCGTAGGTGGTACAGTTTTTTACGATATGTTATAATAGTGCAATAAATCTGTTAGCTTAAAATCGAATCTCCGTGGCCTTTTAGAGAAATCATCATTAAATGCAAGGCCCTGTTAATGATGCCATCCCAGTGAAATTGTTTAATCTGCTAGGGGGGTGAAAGGTCACCAAATGAATTTTTTATAATACATCAACTTGACACGCAATAGGGAAAACTGTAATAGATAAAAGCAAAGGAAAAGGGCACTGTCTTCTTCTGATAGGTCAATAGCAGCCAAGAGAGTCACTCATCCACTTTTCCTTCACTACCATGCTCCTTTTCCATTTAATATGGACACCCAATTAATACCTCAGCACCATAGACAACCTCATTTTAGGTGAATTATAGCAATTTCTTCCCCCTTCTCTGAAATGAAAGTGATCACAATACATCATAGCATTGTGCGAATTAACGTTAATTGATTCGAGTTACCAAGCATTGATGGGCCACTTCTATAATCTGGCCCTTATTGGGAGCTGGAAGGGATGGAGGGAAGATTAGATTGCACCATCCGTTGCTTTGACGACGGCGGTCACCTGACGGCTTGTTAGACAGTTGTACGCTTCTATTGCTGGCCCCAGTGGGGTCGTCAGTAAACTGGAGTGATGTCCAAACATCATTACACGCTGCTCCGATATTAAAGCAAAGGGATTAGCACCTTATTGCAAGCAACCTGGATTTGTCATTGTGCTGTCGTTATCCAATTTCCAGATGATAATGTGACTGTGGCCTGCGGGCGCGAGGTCCTACAGCCAAACTGAGGGCTGTATATATATATACCCATATCCATATATATATATATGTGTACACACGTCCCTACAAAGACACAGAAACCAAAGCCACTTAACCCTTTGCTCACCAGGCTCCTGCTAACAAAGCATGTGGAAGAATTTGTCTCCCTTTTCCATGCGATGTCAAGAGTATGATGTGACAGTGACACAGATTGACCTCAGGGCCAACACAGCTGTCACTCACTGTAATGTCACGCCAGCCCAGCTCTACCAGTAGAGGCCTTAAACAAGTCGGAATGGGGACAGGAAGGACCCCTCAGAGACTTAGCTGTGCTGTGCATTCACACCATGGAAATCATCAGAGGAGTAGATTTTACCACAGGCTCCATTAATGGTTAAGGGGGAAATCACATAGGTGTGTGATGTAAGCCAAGCAGCCAGTACAGAGTGCCTGACCTGGGATCAGGTCTCTTTCCAGTCTCTGAGAAAGCTGATAGGTATCCTCCTGGCTCTCAGGTGTACTCTTGAGCTGATCCCAACAGCTATAGCCTCATGGAGAAAAGCAGAGAATCAGTGAAGTCTCCCTTTGGACTGATCCCCTTTATTTTCAAATGATTAAAAACCCTCAAAGATCCATATTGTTGCAGAGAATGTATGGCAATAAATCCCTTCTTCCTCTCACAGAGACCTGCCTCTTTGCTGACAGCGGCAGCACTCATTTTCCTGAGTCCTTCCCAACTTCACCTTTCCTCACCTCTGCTCTCCCTTCCCCCTTCTTCCCTCCTGCTCCCTTCTCAGAGGAGCTGATGGGTTTTTGGAAGTCTACAGCTGCCGCAAGCTCTGGTCTCCATCACAGCTACAGTGTGGGTAAAACTTGAATTCCAGTCTGATGAAAAACTGTTATTATCTGATTTGGAGTGGCAACATCAAGCCCCATGACTGTCGTCCAGAGGGATATTACAGGGATTCCTTTGAAAACTTCCAAGGGAAACACTGGTTTTACACAAGGATTGCATACAAAAGGACAGACTACTCTGACCCCATTTTCTTTTTCCCCCAAGTCAAGTACTCAGTTTTATGGACAGACACCACTGTATCCAGCCATTTTCTGTACTGTGCACTACAGGCAACCTGCACATAAATATGTCTGAAATAGGCAACCTCCCACAGGAAACCTGCTCCAGCAGAGGTTGGACTTGCTGATCCCCTGAGATCCTTTCCAACCTCTCTGGTTCTGTGATTCCATGGTGTGTACCTCTTGTTGGCAGATCCTTGAACTGCTGTTTACCAGTTTGAAAAGAGTTAGGAATTAAGAACAGAAAGCTGGAATTCATCTTGATTCCTACAACGCAATACAATCATGACTTTTTATACGGTATAACACCGTTTATATGTGGTTAGCATCCACTTTAATCCCATTAGGCTTCTCATGCCATCACTCCTACAACAGCCCATTACAGAATCCCAGTCCTCTGACTGGAAACCTTATAGGTTTCACAGTAAATTTATCCATGTGTTCCATAATTTAACTAGATGGCTGAATAGAATCATAGAATCCTTACAGTTGGAAGGGACCTTCAAAAACCATCTAGCCTAACTCCCCTGCAATGAACAGGGACATGCACTGTCATCGGGACCCACAACCTTGTGGATGTTCATGTTCCTCAGGTGGTCATAATCTTCACTTATAGTAGGAGGGACGTTGCTCCCCCAGCCCCATCCTACCAAAGCAAACATTTGAGGGCTGTGTGGTGAGCAGTTATCAGAGATCGAGGCAAAAAAGTTGTTAAGTACTTCAGCCTTCTCCTTGTCTGTTATTACCATCTTGCCTGTGTCACTCACTAGGGTGGGCACACACTCCTGGACTTCCCTTTTCTGGTTGAGGCATCTGTAGAAGCCTTTCTTATTCTTCTCAGCATCACAAGTTCAGTTCAAGCTGGGCCCTGGCTTTCCTGACCTCATCTCTATGTAGCCTGGCTGCTTCCTGATACTCTTCCCACAGTACGTGTCCCTGTTTCCACTGCCTGGGCATTCATTCTCTTCTCACTCTTCAGCCTGACCAGCAGGTCCCAGTTCAGCCACAGCTGTCTTCAGCTTCCTTTCCTAAGTAGCTTCGCTGGGGGATGGCGAGCTCTTGCACACTGAGGAAAGCTTCCAGCTAAGATAAGAGATGTTGGCCAAAAAGGGGGCTCAGCTATTTGTATTTGAGGAATGTTCCCAAGATATTTACAGCAAATTAACTTCATCTGAGTGCTCCAGATAAAGCCCTGTTGGAGCCTCCAGTGCTGCAGCTCTGGGGTTAGGACTTTTAGCATCCTGCCTTGCCCAACCTGGGAGGGAAAACAGTATTCCCACACAAGTAAAAAAAAAGTTGTCAGTCCCCCCCCCTTTCACAGAATCACAGAATCACCAAGGTTGGAAAAGACCTAAAAGATCACCCAGTCCAACCGTTCACCTATTCCCAATAGCTCCTACTAAACCACGTCCCTCAACACAACATCCAGTCTTTCCTTGAACATCCCCAGTGTCGGTGACTCCACCACCTCCCTGGGCAGTCCATTCCAGAGCTTTCTTAAAGCTCCGTGCAATTACACTCAACAGCCAGCCTAAAACCTGCACAAAGTTTGTTGCCAGGGTCAGGATGTGTCAGCATTAATGCAGTTTGCACCTCCAACACTGCCTGCTTGTGTGCACGCTGTGTGATAAGGCAGTGAGTGCTGACTTCTCCCTTAGTTCGCTGGATTGGTTCTGCTGTCTGAATGAGCAGTTCCTTGACAATTTGCTTCACTTTTACTGCTCAAGTCTCAATCAGTGTTAATTCCTTTATTGACATTATCTTTCACGTGCTACCCTAAACATAGCTCTTAATAAGGGAAGATTAATGCCTGCAAATTTCCGTATGCAACATGTTAAAGTTCCATCAGGCATCAGTGAGTTTCCTGCTTCACTTTGGGGATAGGGACTACATGGCATCTGGAAGACTGTCTGGCTTTTGTATTTCTGATTCTGTATAAAGACACCCACAGAAATTTGCCCATATTTCTGTTGCTGTACTCTCTTGTACTTTAATATACATACAGATATGAGGAAAACTTTGCAAGAGAGAGATTCCTGTCTGTGAATACATTGCAGCAGATATTTAAACACAGATATATAATGAAGGAGAAAGTTATGTGATAACTGCAGGCAGTCTCTGCTGAGCAATGGCCTTTTTGTTGTTGGCTAGAAGCAAGAGGAGCTACAAGTCTGAAGCCACAGGAAGGCTGGCCCTGTGTGAGTGCAGCTTCTGTGAATATCTGAGATTTTGCTCAATCCCAACTGGGTTTTGCATCACTCTGAGGTGAAAACATTTCTCTTTTCCTTCCACAGAAAAATGCATAGGTATACTTATCCTGACTTGTAATCCCAGACCCATTATCCTTGCCTGTGCTAGCATGTACTGCCTAAAGAGAGACAGATAGACAGTGGGGATATTACATGTCCCAACAGGAAAGCCCTGATTTCATTTCACGAGTTATCTGTGGCCTTATTGCATCAGAAATGTCAGCCATGAGTAATCCCAGAAAGGCTGTGACTGATGGGGAGCAATAAATAACGCAGCAGAGGAGCCCACACGGCTATGTGTGTGTAGATGTGGAGCTGGTTCTCCCATTTGGTAGTTAGAATTCTCTTGAATATGCATCCCAGGTCTTTCCTTAGTGAGATGGTGAGTATGCAGCTGCAAGCTGGCCCTGCTCTTGTCCTTATAACAAAACATAGGGCCCTGCTTTGATCACTGCTGCTCAAAGAGCATGCCCAGTGCAGAAAGATAGGAACAGCTTCCCGAGTGCCAACCAGTAGATCAATCTCCAGTGCAATGAAAATGTCATCTCTGCTTGAAAATATGTAGCTGAAAATCTTCTTTCCTGGCACACAGAACAGGGTGATCCTCTCCTCTAGGTGATCCCTGCTTATGTCCCACAGTGACAAGAGGTGATGGCCTCAAATTGTGCCAGAGGAGGGCCAGCCTGGATAACAGAAAACATTTCTTCTCCAAAAGAGCAGTGAAGCAGTGGCACAGATTCCCAGAGAGGTGATGTGGTCACCATCCATGGAGGTGTTCAATGTGGCACTGAGGTTTGTGGGCAGTGAGCATGGTGGGAGTGGATTGGGGTTGGGCTTGGTGATCCTAAAGGTCTTTTCCAACCTCAATGATTTGATGATTCTATCTTATACAGTGTGTTCAGTAACCTATAGACTTCTAATAGCGTTCTGGTGACCTTATCCCAAAAAACTGCAGCTTGCTCCTGACTTGCATTGTAACCCATGTTGCTCCTCTTGTTGCTCCTTTTGATCTGATATCAGTAACAGACTGAATGAGAGATCACATGTCACACTCTACAACATGTCTTGTAATAGCATAAAGGATAACATTTGCTACCACAGACTGGAAAGCTTCCTACAGATTTTGCTGCCACATTTTGTGGTGTCCTGCATCACAACAGAAGCATGCTATTGAAAATAGTGAAGCTGGATAAAAAAAACATTGTGTATCTTCAAAGTTTGGCCTAGTTTATCTTGCAGATAACAATTTCCCACTTGTGCTAAAAATGGTACTACTTAGAAAACAGATCAAGTCAAAACAATGACTCTTATGTCCCCAGAGAAGCAAACCCTAATGAGGTTTCACCACTACTGTAAGCCACACTGAGCCTAGTGGAAAAGTTAAGCATGTGAATAGCACTTCCTATCACCAACAGACAGCAGGATGGTACTGGGGTCAGTGGTAGAAAGTTAGAGGATATGGTATTAATTAGAGAAAATAAGTCTTAGACAAATTCAATTTCTTTCTATTGTAGATGGAATATGCTTATACTTGGGTAAGGCTCAGTAGTGCACAACATCAAAAATAACATTATGCAATATCAAGAGCATACACAATAAGGTTGCCAGGCATCAAATCCCACGTCCCCTATTAAAAGCAGATGGGATATTACCTTTTTCATATTTCCCATCTGCTTTTAATACAGATTCAGGATCTGAAGCTGAAATATACTGCTGTCTGTTCCCCTCTCAGCCTTGCTCCTCTCAGCCCTCTCTGCAGATAAGGGCTGCCATCTGGGTTTGCAAATAGAGGCTGCAGGAAGGCTCAAAGGAGCAAGATGAGGACAGAGGAAGGAAGGACAGAAAGGACTGTTTGTGGCTGTGGAGGAGAAAATCACCTTCAGAGATTGAGCCTTGGCACAGAATATCAATAAAAAATGACTGCAGACAAAACTGACCTACAACTAGTTACCTGACAGAGCTCAAAAGGTAGTTCCCATTGGGAAATCATTCTCAAGTGCAGGGCTGTCCTGCACAGTTCTGTTAAAATTAGATGCAGGCCTGATGCTGTACCTACCCACACACATATGTGCATATATGTATCATAGAAATCACAGGATCATTGGGTTAGAAGGGACCTTTCCAATCCAATCCCTTGCTAAAGCATGTTCCCTACAGCAGGTTACAACTCCAGAGAAGGAGTCTCCACAACCTCTCTGGGCAGCCTATACCATTGCTGCCACTCTCACAGTGAAAAAACATTTTCCTCATGTTTGTATGGAACTTCCTATGTTCCAGTTTGTGTCTTTCTGTCACTGGGCATTGCTGAGAAGAGCCTGGCCCCATCCACCTGACATAATTTCCTCTTAGTGAATCCGTGTTGACTGATAACCTCTTTTTCTTCCACTTGCCAGGAGATAACATCCAAAATAAGCTCCTCCATCACATTCCCATAGGTGGAGCTGAGGCTGTAGGTGCCTGACTCCTCGACCTTTTTAAAGACTGGAGTGGCATTGGCTCTGCAGGCACATCTCCCATTCTCAATGACTTTTCAAAGATGATAAAGTGGGAAATCACTTCTGCCAGCTCCCTCAGCATTCATGGGTGCATCCCTTCAGGATCCCTGGATTTATTTGCATTGATTTTGCCTAGATCATCTCTGACCACATCCTCCTTGACCAAGTGAAAATCCTCCTTTCCCCAGACTGTCTCTCTAACTCCAGGGTCTGGGATTCCTCATGGGCAAACTTAGCAGTAGAGACTGAAGCAAAGAAGACATCCAGTATTTCTGCCATCTCAGCATCCTGTTGCCAGGGAACACACCTCATTCAGCAATGGGGCACTTTTTCCTTTGTGATCACTTTGCTACTGACATATTTAAAAAAGCCTTTTTTGTTGTCCTTGACCCCCCGCTAGAATTAATTCCAAATGGGCCTTAGCCTTCTTTGTGGCATTCCTGTAGGCCCTGATAATATTTCTGTATTCTTCCCAAGTTGCCAGACCACTTTTCCACATTCTATAGAATTCTTCTTCCATTCATGTTTTTTTTTTCTATGATCTTCTTGCTCATCCCTGTGTGTTTCCTGCCACCTTTGGCTGATTTCTTAAGGATCTTGAGCTTGGAAGAAGGGATGCTTGAATGTCAACCAATTCTGGGCCCTTTCAATGTTCTAACCTATGGGATGCCTCCAAGTAGGTCCTTGAAGAGGTCAAAAATGGCTCTTCTGATGTTGAGGGTTGCAATCCTACTTATTGCTTTATTTTTTTCATTTCCTTCACTATCTCATGGTCGCTGCATCCAAGGCTGCCCACAGCCTTCAAATTCCCAGCTACCCCTTCCCTGTTTGCCCCTACAAGGTTGAGAAGCACACCTCTCTTCATTGTCTCCTTCACCACCTGCATCAGAAACTCATCTTCCATGCACTTTATGTATTATGTATGAAAATATGTATGTACAGTACTTAGAAAATGCAATTTTTTTTTTTCTTCTGGCTTTATGTATTAAAGCATACAAATCAAGGTGGTCAGGCACTGGGATGGGCTGAAATGGGCTGTGCAGGGAAGTGGTGGAGTCACTGACTCTGGAGGTGTTCAAGAAACGTTTGGACGTTGTATTGAGAGACATGGTGTAGTGAGAACTATTAGTGACAGGTAAACAGTTGGACTGGATGATCTTGTAGAGGTTTTTTCCAACCTTGGTGATTCTATGATTCTAAGTTTTAGGCCTGAGAGTGATTCAGGGCAATAACTGTCTACCACAGCACATTTCTGGCACGACATTTATAAACACTCATAGATTTCATTGTTAAGAAGTTAAGGGCTTCAGTAGTTTGAACTCTTAAAAATCACTGAGTTTACCTACTACTTTATAATTTCATGGCAGACTTGCATAAAATCCATTCCTGGATTAAAATATCATGGACAGCTTTGTACTACATAGACATCCATGAGCACCGAGAAAATGTCATGATAATTTGGCTAGATCAGAGTCAGGATTTTAGTTAATACTTCACCACAGCTCTGTTAGGGAAACTTTTTAATGTGCTTTACCTCAGTCATATTTCAGTAAATGGGGAACTTACTCTGTATCTTATTAAGCAGGTCAAGTGATTTGATTCACTCAATTCACTTTAATCAGCATCAACATTTTTTTTAGGATACTGCAGGAGCACACTTACCTCCTATTATCTCTTCCTGAGAACAGTAAGTCAGGCTGATTCACCATTATAGTATCAACCGGTAAGCCCAGGACTGTCTGAAGGTCTCCAGTCTGATGAGCATTGATAATTGCACTAGCCAGGATCTTTAAACTGTCAATTGTTAAGGAACGCTGGAACTCATTTATTTGGTGGCCTGGTGGATCACCAAATTCAAAAATCAGCACTTTTGATGGACCAGTTGCATCAGATGACTGCACAACTCGAGCATTTACTGCTGCTCTCCCTCCTCCCCATGATCCAGATCTGCTATGAAAGGTCGTGCAAAACATCATGTTGGGGCAGTGATATTTCTTTTTGCTAGCATTGTCTGAGATGACTTCCAACATGCTTTCACCTCCCGGCACTCGATAGACTATTCTGACTTGATCATGACCAACCTGCAAGAAATCAGCCAATTGATGCATGATATTTGCCTCACCCTCTTCCCCAGTGGTCTCAGTCACAGTGAAAGCCACATGAAGAGAAAGGCCAGTGACTATTTGTACAGGCTCCTCTTCATGAAGAAGGACATAGAGAAGATTGTCCTCAAAGCTAAAATAATTGGTTCCTGCCCCTTCATTCCACGAGAAGGAAGATAGAGTTGGAGAGATATATTTCCCTTCAGTGAAGACACGAAGGCTGAGGGGTTCATTGTAGAAAATAGCAAGGGGCAGTCTGGTTGAGTTCTGCCCACTGAGGAGGTAGAGTCTGAAAATCAGAGGCGTTAGGTCTGGGAAGCAAACTGTTGTGAGTCTGGTGGTTGGCAGTACAGAGAAGAGAGCAGAAGGATGCTGTGCAGAACGACACGATGCATCTGAAGCTCCGTCACTGAAGGTATCCATAAAGCTGCCAGTCACTGCTACTACTGGAAACAGCTCCTGCTTGACCATGCTGGAGTCTAAATTTTCCAGGATGACAAATGCATAGTCTGCCTGTTTGCAGAAGTAGCCTTGTACTGAGGGCTTAAAGACACACTTGCTGTCATCTCTGTAAATTCCTGGAAGGAAAAGCAGAGGTGGGGAAAGAAAAAAAAAATGTATCAGATGTCATCTCAACAGTTTGTGCTACAGCTGCATATTTTCCCATTTGGTGCTCAAAGTCACTTTTGCAGGTGCTAAAATTCTAACTAGTTTTGAGAGGTCTGGACGCTATTGGTATTAAACAGATGGAAACTACATCTACCTGAAGAAGACCTTAACCTGAAAATAGTTGAGAACTGGTAGTACGTGGGCTGCTCTGAAAGTAATGCCTTCTTTTTTATGATGCTTATCGATGTTGGTGGGATGACAGTAGAGGTGGAACCTTCCCAGCAATATGCTATTACGTGTTGTTGCCATGTGATACATGGCAGCAGAGGGGCAGTGACAAGACGTGGTGTCACTACTATGAGTCAGAGTCAAAACAGAGGTCCATGGACCGGCAACATGTGAATTCCTCATTGAAGAAAATGTTCAAGACATAGATATCAGTAGGTAAAGTGATATGCACTGCCTTTGGGATAGAAAATGGGTTTGATCCTTCTGGATTTCCTGGAACCCAGACAAACCATCAACTCTGATAGCTACATTATGATGCTGGATAAGCTGAAGACTTGAACTTTCAGAGTCAGGCCAGAGAAGACAACCTTTCTCTTACAGCCCCAATGACAGTCTGAAGACCACGGACCACGTAGCCCATCTTGGCTGGGCCATCCTACTACACCCACAGTCGAGTCCGAATTTTACATACCCTAACTTCCATCTGTTCAGGCTGAAGAAAAATGGACTGCCTGGGCAACATCTTCCTAGCAACAACGCTATCATAATAGCTGTGGAACAGTGGATCATCTCCACTTGTGCAGATTTTTATGAGCAAGGCATGTGGATTCTAGTTCATCACTAGTGAAAATGCACAGCTAATGGTGGTGACTTTGTTGAAAAACTGTGTTCTGTAGCTGAGAACTTGCTCTATCAAATAGTGCTATTGTGCTCTCTGCATCTGTTGTAGTTTCCACAGAAACAAATAAGAGGCATTACTTTCAGAGTGCCTTACACACATTTGCCCTGTTCATTCTAGACAATTAATTACATCCACTGTTGAAGGAGTAAGTATGACAGAAGGACAATTGCTCTAAGTCATTTGGACCTCTTAGGCTAGCTATACCTATAAGTATGACCCATGGGAATGCAAAAGCAACTTTAGGGAATACTTCATGTGAACATTTTTCATGAAATGTAACAGGAGCTAAGACACTTCCATATATTCCAGAATCTGCAAGCCAATCCTTTCTAAGTGTCTGAGGAGATGAGTCATTAGAACCCTTTTATGGATCTGTGCAGAGGAGATATAGTCCATGCAGTCCTCTGCGTTAGGATACGTTCCATCTGATCAAATGTAAGTCTCTGCTTTAACATGGGAGAAATTGTGCCTCAGGCCACAGTGATGAGATCATCACTGATTATAAAGAGAGAATAAAAGTAAATGAGTTCAAATACAGGCACCAACAACATAAACACTTCTGCCCGAAGCATCGTAGGAAAAGATGTGTGTTTCTGCTTTTCCTTCCTTCCTTCAAAACAAAATCAAAGGAGGAATTTCTGCCATAGCCAGCTATAATCCTCCTTTCCTCCCAAGCCTGCTCTCCCCTAGTTAGCTGTGCTTGTGAGTGCATTAGGCAAATCTCAGCCAACATCTAAACTTACTGAGCTCCTTGTTCAGTAGTCCTGGGGACGTGCATACAGATCAGCAATGTTTAGTATTAATGATAAAGGGAGAGACATCCATGAGAGCCACAAAGTTCTGAATGAACAGAAGGGCATTTGTGCCCTTTTAGAGGCACGACATCACGACTGGGAAAGTCATTGCTAGAAGAAAATGACAGGCTGCTGGAAAAGAGAGGAGCTTGGAGGAAGCAGGCTGGCTCCTGGAATCCCACGGACATTTACCTATGACTTATTTCAAGGGGATTCCGCATGTGCAGACTCAAAGAGCATTTCTCACTCCATTCGTCACAGAGGAAAACAGAGAAATTACACAAATGTCACAGGCTGCTCAGGAAGGAGGTCCCAGTGAGACAAGACCTATAGAAAAAACACTCTATTTTCAGACACCACCTTGTTGTTTTCCCTTTTCTCCCTTTTTCTTAGCTTTACCTTTCCCTTTCTAGCTGTACCAGAAGGACTGTTTTGCAATAGGTGTCTGCTAGGGGCAAAGGGAGAGGGAGCAGCATCTTTGTTCGCCCTGCAGCACGCAGCCAGCCCCAAAGGTTGGCAGATCTCATTTGCTCTGCTGGAAATGTTCAAGTCACTCCATCTCCCTCCAGAGACACGAGACCTGCCAATATTCTGTGATTTCCTAGGACTTCCCTTTGCCTTGCCACGCAGCTTTGCTCGCCTCCCTGCACGCCCATGCATGCACACGCACTGCTGCTCGTCTCCTTCCAAACGGCCTTATCTGCCACTCACAATTTCTGCAGCCTGCAATTTTGATCACTTTTAAATGAAACCCATGCTGGCCTTAGTAATCATAATGTCATTTGCAATTTACCACAAAACACGTTTATTCAGTTAGTAGCACATTGGAGAAAGAGAACTCCATATGAACTCGCCGCTGAAGCCCTAATCTGATTATTTCCTCATGAAAATCCAAGCAGGGGTGCTTGTAAGAGGGGCCTGAGAGGAGAGGGAAAAAGTGAGGCCTGGCCACAGCTGACTCTCATAATCAATGCGAACAGATAAGCGACACGGTGCGTCAGGGCCAGCAGCTAATCCGCCCCAGGGCTTTCCTCTAAAAAAGGCCAGGGTGGACAGGGCTTAATAAATACTGAGTGACCACCGAACATTGAGCTGACATGTGCTATTTACATTGGCAATGAGCAATAACAGTGATAAATTCCAGAAGCTCCCCTCGTTCGTAAATGGGGTGAAATCTGATTAAACGGGTTCTATTTGTGTGTGCGTGTGCGTTTGCACTTATGTGAGAGATGGAAAAAAAATGGGGGGGAAAACAAGAGAAATCAGTGAGTCACACAGCAGGGGGGTTGAATCTAGACGGTCGTTGTGGTCCATTTTCATCCCAGGCCGTTCTCTGATTCATTCTATGAGTCAACTGGAGACCCTAGGAATGGGTGGGAAGATGGAGGAGACGTTGTGTGCCCTGCTTAGTGCATGAAAGAGAGAAATAGGAGACAGAAAGCATCTGCGCCTTTGCTTTCCACAGATTCCCTTACCATCGAGCCAACATTACTATTTAATTATAGATATAACATGCACGCACACACGGCCACACACAAACATATATATCTATATGAGATTTGAGCACTCAGGTTGCTTCTAGGGCTCCTGACAAATATTAACTTTGTGTCAATATTTGTCCTTCCTGTCGTGAAATGAGGATTTTCCACCTCATTTCACATTTGAAAAGAAAAATGTGCCGAGGGGGTCCTCTTTGCTCAGGAAAAAAAAAAACAAAAAAAAAAAAAAAAAAAAAAAAAAAAACAGCCAACAACAACAACATCTCATATCCTTTATTTAGAAAAATGGAGCGGGAGGGAAGGAGGGAAGAGTGCTTTTAAAATAGATGTTTTGACTTAAAGGCACATAGAGTCCTTTGCAAGTCTCCTGCCTTTTCCCCAGTTCCCCAACGCCAAATAAATAAAATAAAATGAAATAAATTCTACATTTAAAATCGAATGAAATACATCAACATTAACGATTTTCCCCTTCAGGTTAACACCACCATTTCCTTCAATAATTTTTTACCCGTTTCATGATAGATCTCACAATTCATGGTACAAGGAAAAATACATCGGTTTTGGGGGGGGGGTTGTTTTGTGTTTTGTTTTGTTTTGTTTTTTTTTGACAAAAACAAAAGGCAACGTCAGGTTTTTATCAAAATAAAATAAATCTCCCACAATTTTCTTTCCATCTGACTGGATTTGCCCGTCAGTTATTTCTAATATAACTACAATTATAGTTACGAAAATATAAAAGCAAGCAGGGGAGGGAGAGGGAGAGGAGAGATAAATGGGATGCTGTTTAGAAATTGCGATTCATTGGCCTTGGGCTGGCCAGCACATATCTTTGCTGAGGGGGAAATATTCATCAGCATTAACTGTTCCTTTTGACCCGCTGACATTCAAATGTGAAATAAGAAAGGCCCAGCAACAGGACTTGGGAAATGTGGCAGTGTGCAAAGGTAAATTATTCTGAGGTCAGTCGTTTTTGTCGTGCAAAAGGTTTTCTACGTTTCTTGAGTTCAGATGTCCCCTGTAAATAATTTTGGACCCAGTTCTTCTATCCAATCCCTAGCACAGGCTCCTCGTGCTTTTGTGCTCATCCTTTGAAACCAATGGCATTAATCTTGTAGATCTTCATGTGCAGAAGTGCAGGCGAGCCTGTCACCTTCAGCAGATGTTGAGACAAGTCATTCCCCATCATTTTTAGAAACCCCACTGATTGTAGATTAGGAATATCATGCAACTGAATGTACCGGTTTCCACATAGAGGGTAAATATACTGATACGCCTCTTCTGCACAACTAGCAATATGATGAGAGGGAATGGCCTCAAGTTGCACCAGGGGAGGTTCAGGTTGGATACTAGGAAAAATTTATTCTCTTTTAAAAGAGTGGTCAAGCAGTGGAATGAGTTGGTCAGGGAGGTGGTGGAGTCAGTGACCTGGAGGTCTTCAAGAAATGCTTAGATGGGCTACTAAGGGACATGGTGCAGTGGGGAATTACTGGTGGTAGGTGGATGGTTGGACTGGATGGTCTTGGAGGTCTTTTCCAACCTTGGTGGTTCTATGACTCTATGACAAGAAATGCCACGAAGTTTTTGCACACAGTGTGCGCTGGGAACAGACACATGGCAGTGCATGGAGGTGAGAGTGATTGCTTATACATTTGTGTAAGCACGTGTGTGAGACAAGGGACCAGTGTGCATATAAAAAGAGTGTTTGCTTTAGGCTGCTAATTCTTTCTCCTAAAGAAAATGATTTTTGAAGGAAATGAGCCTCATAAGATCACACGGTGCGTGAGGTTTTAAGTTCTCCTGTTTATCACTCCTTCATAAAAACCACTGAACTTCCTAGCCAATTTCAGTCACATTTGGGGACTCAGTGATACTGTGTTCCTACAAGTTCTGCTGAAGTGGATGCCCAAGCAGAGAAAAGATGGTTATTAGTGCACACACAGAAAGAAAGAATGTAGTATAAGCTCACCAATACCATGAACCCCAGGATCTGCACTGGTTCTTTCCTTTGCCTTGCATATCCATAGAAAAACAGGCATAGAACATGAAATACTTGTTCTTGTGTCTACTGTTCTCATGCATGGACATGGTCACGCACATTCATAATATTTGTTCATTATGAAATAAAATACTATTTCTATCTTTCATATACCTATATATGTATTACGTGAGCACTAACACTTTAGAGCTTGCCCATGCCTAAGAGGTAAGTAATATGTGCTATAAATAAGAGTCTATCTTTCAAAGTTACAAATGAAAAAGTTGCAAACTTTTTCAGTTCCCAGATAGTATAGTAATACATCGACCAAAAGAAGCACACAGGTCTTCACAGGAGACTCTGGAGGCACATCTAGGCTAGGATGATCTCCAGCAGTGGTCAAAAGGAAATGCCTAGAGATTGTATGAAAACAGGATATGTTTATAGCAATGCTCTCATGTTCCCCAAGCTGTCAGAGTTTTAAAGCTCTGGAATTCCTTGAGTTAAAGATAACATCTTTGGTCTTTGCATTTGAGAGAGAATATCAAACTCAAAGAATATCAGAAAGTTTGAGAGGATAACCTAGGTGTATCTTAAGCCCTGTCAGGTGAGATGAGCCTGACAGTCTGAGATGCCCAGCCTTGTGCTGAACTGCTTACGGGGGCAAAGCATTTGTAAGATGCCATGCTGCCACCAGAGAAATAACTTGGCTGTCCATGCCCTGAAGATAAGACTGGAAATGAGATTCTAAAGGCATTCCATCCGCCAAAACAAAAACAGCACCAATGCAATGGCCAGCTCTTTGCCCTTGAGCTGGCATGGCACACCCTGCACTATGAGAGGGACTGACCATGCAGAAGGTAGTGGCCACCTGCAGATAGATTTTTTGGACAGGCTTCTTACTTGTCTTAACTTCGGGAGTGAACCCAGGAATGTTTTTGTAATCTGCTGGGTTGCCTGTGATCAATGCCTTGGCTCAGAGAAGTTCTCCTGATGTAGCAGAAGCAACCAGGGGGATACTGCACCCATTCCCAAGCACCTTTTGACTCAGGAGAAGTACATATCAAGTCTGCTTCTGCTGTTGTCAGCACTGTCCCAGAGCAGCTTGATCACCACTTTAATAAACTCTCTTAAAAAGGCAGAATTAGAGAGGATTTTTGCCCTTGTTACCATTATTGATTGGGGAACCTGAGTCACTTTAGCCATCTTAGCAACACAAAGTCCCCCACGATTTCTACTCAGGGAATAACTCTAACGTGCAGCCAAAGGAAACGTAAGTTGACATTATACTGTGCATGGGAGGAGAAAGGATCAAACTGCTGAATTACTCTTGTCCTTTGTGATGCAGAGAACACTCACAGGAGAGCATGGATCAACACAGGGCTTGGAGGATCCATCACTGCATAGCTAAGGGGTACCGACTGGGGGATTTGTATAGCACCTAGGACCCAGGGCTCTGACTAGAGCTTTTTAGATCGTCTCATGAAGCAAACAGAAAAACAAAATCAAAGTATTCCCACTATTTTATCCACTACCCATCATTCAAGGAGCCAACAGGAGGCATTCAAGGCCAGGCTGGATGTGGCTCTGGGCAGCCTGCTCTGCTGGTTGGCAACCCTGCACATAGCAGGGGGTTGGAAGTGGATGAGCATTGTGGGCCTTTTCAACCCAGGCCATTCTATGATTCTATGATAGCTGGGTATGGCAGGGATACTGCCTCCAAGAATAGACAATTAAAAGAGAAAAACCCAAACAGAACTGTCTTCCTGCCCAAATTATTTCGCCTTTGAAAAAATGAGCTATTCTGCAAAAGCCAATCTGTCTCTTGTGCTGCTACCAAAGTTCTTCTCCGTTACATTTCCCCTCAGGTCATTAGTGGCTTCCTCCAGTTGCATTTAAAGCCCAGAAGGACTTTTCTCCTCTCCCAAACCGGCAAAGCCATTGCATGAATCTTCAGAAAAAGCACTCTGTTCAATGCAAAGAGGCAGCAAGCATCAGAGGTGTTGCCAGCATGGTTCCAACCGCCAGCTCCCCAGCCAAGGAATGATAACACTGCCACCACCACCCCAAAGCAGAACAGCAATTTCATCAGATTCCAGACCCCCAGAATGAATGTGGCTGTGCCATGCACTGCTCTGAGCTGCAGATATAATGAGTTTTGAATGGGAAGTCCCGGACACAATAAATCTGTGCCATATGTGACCATTTCCTGTGTCAGTTCCTTTCTCATAACCAGTGGAGGCTTCGCCCTCCCCCTTGCTTTCCCTTTCATGACCCCACACCAGGGCTCTGAAATCTTTCAGGGCTGCTTATGGGCCTGGGGCCTTTCTACAGCAGTTGCATAAATAAATGAGTTTGACAGCAGACATCGTAACGGTTAGCAGTAATGTGTGCTCCACACAAGTGCCAGCACTACTCACTGGAGAAATGGAAGAGGGAAGAGGTCGTTTTGTTACTGCAAACAAAAGTATGTTCTCTGACAAGTGGTGAAAGAATTAGTCAAATAAACTTGAACTCAGTTAAGACCATCGCTTCCAGGTTTTGTTATGGGCTGGAAGGTTCTCAGCTTCTCTCTCCCTTCTTGGCCAGCACTTACTGCAAAGACAAATCATCCTTTTCTTCTGCAAAAATAAAGTTTGGGGGTAAAATGAACGGCCTCAAAATAAAATCTGCGAGGAACTCCGTTTTACTATTTATTATTACCATTTCTTCCCAATGAGAACAGGTCTTTGGTCCTGGGAACAGACTCTAAAAGAGACTGATTTTCCATTAGAAATGAGCCAGAAGGAAAACACCACATACCTGTATGTTTTGGAAGTATTCAAGCTAGAATTATGCTTAAGATTACAATTATTTTTATGAGTAAGTCACAGGAGAAGGAGAGAACAAACCAGTGATCGTCATTTGCCCTAAAACAGTTCCCTCTTTTCTTTTTATTTTTTGTTATTCATGAGCAAATCAAACATTTTGACTAAATAACAGAATTGTGCTAAGTTTCAGGTTGATCTGAGAAACGATCGTGTTCTGGGATGCTGTAAAATTCTTCCCTAAAACTATTTTATTGAAAAACCCTTTTTCCCCCAGATACACCAACGAAGCAATGGTATGAAGCAATTTAATTAGCATACTGAAGTAGTAAGGTCAGCTCGTAGAGGATTCATAAAGATAAGCAGGAAGCAAGGAAGGGGGGTTGGTTTCCTACATCCAATCTGGAGAGAACGAACATACATATATATATAAAGTGTTTCCAACTGGGAGATACAAGTTAGAATTTTTCAAAATCATGTTTCTAGTTAAAATACTAAATAAATAAGCAAATAAATAAACAAGTAAAAACCAAGATCCTGAAGCCTACTGATTAGGAATCAGTCAGACTATTATAATGGGAATTTTTTGTTAAAGAGTTTTATTAATTTCTCTTGGGAGCAATGCAGGTACGAGTGGTACCCATGGGTCAAATGGGTGAGGTGAGTTCTTGAGTTCCCTCCCTATGTTGTCCAATAGCTTTTTTATCAGCAGCCTCATCTCTTTTTTTTTTTTCCTCCTGGTTTTTCCTTCTTTTGCTCAACTAAGTTATAGAAAAAGTTAAAATGTTGTTTGTACCTTACTCAGCTGAAGGCTTGTGCTCATGATAGAAAGATTCACAAGCATGAGAGTATGTGAGACACATTAGTGTGGTTTTTAGCAACATTAGTCCTGTACTGACTCTGAAGTTGAATCTTAAGGCAGAAGAAGTTCATTACAGGTACAGACAGCTATATTATCCCATGACATATTTATGAGAATGAACAGTAATAGGAGGCAAGTACTTTAAGCCTTAGAAATCGAAATGAATATGAGAGCACAGTGCAGAATCTGAACACCTATGAAAACATATGAAGAGATAAAATTTGAGATACAAAGGCTAGAGCCATTACTAAAGCACATGGAATGGGATTCATCACATTAATTTTAGCTGCTTAAATGTTAAGCATCTAGTCTAAGCTAATTGTCTTGTCTAGCTGCTCATCTAGACAATAATCATTAGAGAGAGACTTTTAGAGGGTCATTCATTCTCTCTTTCCCTTGGATGATTGTATCACATCTGGAGATATCTGTCTCTAGTTCAACATGGGGAAGCCAGGTAGCTAACTTGGACTGAAAGCCTGTCTTTTGGACAGCTAAGTTAGGTGACATAAACCTACCTCCTAATGATGTAGACGGTGCAGCTTAGAGAATAATCAGAGTTATAGGCGTTGGTATTGATTGAACATTTTGAAATTAGTGGGAGACTGTTGCTCTGTTCACACCTCTAAAGTAGCTGTACTCTCTGGTTATGAACAGGGGAAAAGTCAGCACAGAAGTAGAAAAATAATAGCAAATGAGACATTTGAGCAAACAGCGAGAGCCTGTAAAATTAATTTCTAACCTCTGGAATCACAGGATGAAGGGAGGTTTGTTTCAAATACAGCTCTAAGAAACTCCAGTGCATTCGTAGGCACAGTCCTAAAGCACCATACCTACACTGAGCCCCAGGAAAAATAGGTCGGAAGAGATTTCTGGATGTTCCTTAGCTCAGTCTCTCACTCAAAGCAAGGCTAACCACAAAGTTAGATCAGGCTTCCGAGGGCTTTATTCCAAATTATAGTTTATCTGCTGTTAGGCTTTTATACATCTACTGGGACAGATTTCACTGCTTGGAGTATGTCCAGAGAAACCACCGGGGTTGAAAATTAACTCGAACAAGGTCTGAGATCACAACGATGTTTTCATACATAAGATCACACACATGCAGGATGGTTTGAAGAAGCTTTTGAGGCTTGCTTTTGAAAATAGTTTTCAAAATACTTTTGAATATAGTCCTGTGTGCTTGTTTCAGGCAATCCAAGCCCTGTTCTTGTCCTTTTAGAATCCTCTGGACAGACAAAAAAAGAGATTTGGAGCTGCAAGATCTGATGTACTTCACCAGATAGTGTTCTCCATCTACAATATAACATCAAAAGAATGTCGAGTCCTGATTGCATGGTATAATGCCCTCGTAACAAAAAAAAATAATAACTACACAGGCAGAGAATGGCAAGCACCCACGAAGTCCTGAGTGTCCCACTGTGACGGGTAGGCATGGCTCCTTTTGCATTTTATTCCTGATTTACTAGTGAGTCGTTTGAAATTTCAGACAACCCTTGGAGTTATTTTGGCCAGGGAGTATATTTAAAACTCATTGTGCCTAATGTTGTCTTTCTACAATTGAGAAGTAATCAGGAAAGACATGAAAATAAATAGACAAGTGAGAGGCAAAATGAAATATGAAGTGGCTAGAAAGGAGTCTGCTCTCTAATGTATTTTTTCAGCTTATTATTGTAAAAGCCCAGAGCAAAAGAATAGCTTTGAAGAGTCTTTTGTTAATAGTGGCAAGGCTGTCTTTTTATTTTTCTTAACTTTTTATTTATTAGCCATGCTGCACATGGTACTTCCATAAATGATGGCAGGGTTTCAGTTACAAGGACTTGTTTAGTCTGAAAACATCCCAGCCTGCAATGGGAAGCTGAAAAGAGAAGTAACAGCCTGCTGTCTGGTGCTTGAAGGGACTAAAACTGAAACCCATTTGCTCTCTGCTTCTCCCTGTGATTTCTGCTGTTTGAGCTTGCAGAGGTTTGGATGTCTCTGTTTGGATGTGTAAAATGCATTCCCAGCAGGCCACTTCCTCAGGTGGTCCATGCGATGACAGCTTGATGCTTAGGCCAATGTAAGACAGCTGAGGTTCTCATCCTGTCTGAGAATAAAATTATAAAGCTGCATTCCTACAGGGGGCAAGGATCTCATGCTGCAGATTGCAGATTTTCACACAGAGGGTGGTGAGGCACTGGCACAGGTTGCCCAAGGAGGCTGTGGATGCCCCATCCCTGCAGGCATTCAAGGCCAGGCTGGATGTGGCTCTGGGCAGCCTGGGCTGCTGGTTGGCGACCTGCACACAGCAGGGGGTTGGAACTGATGAGTGTTGTGGTCCTTTGCAACCTGGCCATTCTATGACTCTATGATTGCTGTATAAACTTATTGAGGGTCCGTAGCTCATGTTCAAGCCCTAAAATATGACAATCAGTAACATCTTTGATCTCTCAGCACTGGGATGCTAAGCATTTATTTACCATTGCCCCGAATATGTGGTTAAGCATACAGATGTTCAATTGCTACAAAATTTCATTCATTCCATCATGTGGGAATTCGCTAGCTGAGAGCAGGAAGCCAGGCAGGTGCATTAAGTTCATTTGTTTCTTTGAGACTTTTTAGTGCCTTAGTGCTGGTGAACAAAAGAGGTCTGAAACCAAGTTAAGATAGGCAGAGCAATATAGGATTGCCCAAGGCTGCTGAGCTTAGACATTCTGCTGGTATTTACAGGATGCTCTTCATGCATAATAATCTATATTATCTAACCTTTCATGAAAAAAAATGACAATGTGGACAATTTTGGATCTACTTTTTTTGGCATAACACCACTACTACCAGACAGTGTGGTATCACCGAGCACAAGCGTGATTTTCACTTTGTTGCTTGACGATATCAGCAGTATCAGAATATTCTCTATTTTCTGGGCATCCCAATTCATAAACTTCTCTGGCAGGCTACTTGTCTGGCAGAAACCTGAAAGGGTGTTCTGCTGGTTTGGGCCATCAGAAGGCAGCTTTCAGCTCCCAAGGGTGCCAATAAGAGCCAGTCAGTTTAAAGAGCATAAAAAGAACCTGTCTGGTAGGTTTTGCTCAGTTCTCAGGTCTCACCTAGCCATTGCAGAGGACACCTAGCTAAAGCCTTGTAGGTCATGCTTGTATTATCCTCTGAGCATGCAAAGGCTCATTCTAGGTGTGGATTACATTAAGTACTAAGTACAAAGACTAATTCAGGTAAGCAGAAAGCAGATCCAGTCCTAAATTTTACAATTTCGCAGTATCAAGACATCTGGACTATGACCACTCATTCAGATTGAATGTTAAGAAAAATTTCTTCTTGAAAAGAGTGGTGAGGTGCTGGAATGAGCTGCCACGGGATGTGGGTGAGTCACTATCCCTGGAGGTGTTCAAGAAATGGGTAGATGTTCTACTAAGGGACATGGTTTAGTGGGTAGTAGGTGGACAGTTGGACTAGATCATCTTGGAGGTCTTCTTCAACCTTGGTCATTCTAGGATGCTGTGATTCACTCTCTCCCTGAAGACCACAGGCATGCCTTTATGTATAGTTTCCCCAGGGAAGAGCTTTTAGCAGAGATTTCCCTTCCCAACCCAAGTCCTGCCCAGCAGCACATTGTCACAGCACATGTCAAGCACTTGTTCAAAAGTGGTCAAAAATGCATTCACGTTTTTCCTGCAAAGTGTGTTCCCCTGAAGTTCAAGAAAAGTAAACAATTCTGACATTCCTGCGGTCTGTAATATGAATACCCAACCAAAAGGATGCACTGTGGAAAGGATCCCCATGCTGCCAATGACACTGAGGGAAGGAGGAACAGGAGGGAATCTATTTGTGGTGGTTTTTTTTTTAGGATTATTTTTTTGCTATTGATGGCTCACATGGCACAAACACTCAGACAGAGAGACCTCAGAAGTAGAGATCTGAATTTAATAAAGCTGTCTGGAGGGGGAGGGAGACAGAAAAGTAGATCATGGAGATAATGCAGGCATAGACAGGAAAAGAGGAAAAGAAAGAACATTAGAGCTGACTGGTAATGACGTGGTTAGATTCAAGTGACCAGAAGTGAAATATTTATCAAAGAGGTGGGACATCAGGTCCTTATGAGGAGAATAAGAAAGAAAAAAGAATATTTATGATTAGAGTATATGCTTCCATGCCACTACAGTGAAGAAAGTCAAAAGGAGAAGAAAAGCAAAGATAACAGCAAGTCACAGCAAGGCAACTAATTTAGCCACATGATTTCACTATAATTCCAGTGTATTGATGTGATCCTTTAAATTCAGCACAGGTATATCTATAGCTTGCAAGAATTGAGTCACTGCTTAGAAGAATATTCACTTTCAACGTTAATAGCAAATTTCACAGATTACTAAAAGGAGATAGCCAGTTTGCTTCCACATTTCTGCTTTTCTCCTATTTGGGTTTAGAGCATAAAAGTTATCTGAAGGGTAAGAGGGTGGAGGAGGAGGGTCTTTTTGTCCCTACTGACATCAACAGCTCTCTCTGTCAAGGTACCAATGTGACATCTTATAGACCAAGATGTCTCGTAGAGGTCTTAGAGAGGCATTGCCAAAGCACCCACCTTGGGTCACTTTTGCTTTGCTGTTGGTTAGGAAAAGCAAAAAGACACCGGGGGGAAACTAAATGCAGATAGATACATTTTTAATGCATGCATTTAATTTTAAGAACATGCTGGGCACTTCAGTGCTGGACGCTGGAACCTAGAGTGGGCGTTTATCCCATCAGCCCTCTGTGACCCCGCTTCATTGACATAATGTGGTCCTGCCGATTAAAGCACTGGAATCACAGCTCTGCATTTTCCTTCTCTTTCTTACTAAAATTATTGATGTGCTTTGTACAATGTGTAATTGCCATTATCGTGTATATATGCCTAGAGCATGTGCAGGGCTGGAACTGAAATAAAGAAGCAAACAAAAATCATGCGATAGGAAGTCTCTGATGGTATGGTTGCGGGGGGGACCACGGCACGGCGAGCTGAAAATAGGATTTGATACTGCTGTGAGTTGGTTTGATAGAGTGAGATTTGATAAGACGAGAAGAAAGGATGCTGTGATCCTCTGGTTTGATACCCTCTTTCTATAATTCAGATTCCCAGCAAAGAACCAGATGCAAAGCACCTCTCTAAGCAACTCAGGTCTGAGCCTCAGCATACAGAGACATCTGGGAGCAGGTCGGATTTACACCACCTGCAGATCTTGCCTGGTATAATACATTCTCTTTTTACTCCCTCCCATTCTTTCTCTCATACACACACAGTAGATTTATTCTTTACATTTAATTTATGCAAGTGAGGCATGGAATACATTTCAGTAATGCCAATTAGATACGCACTAATTTCTTCTCTGTGAAATAGCAGTAAGTAATTAATCAGAATTTTGATCACAACTCAGTTGGCAATTCTAATTGCACTTGCCATTTCCACAGCAAATACAGAATCATTATCTTTTTTGCCTCGTCCTCCCTTCCTAATCAGCCAGTGTGCTAGAAGCAAAACATTTCCAAGAACTAGATATTGTCTCAATCAACCAGCAGCCTTAATACCTTTGGACTGAGGGTTAGTGGGTTCAGTCTGCGGCTGTGTTTTATTTCAAGCTCCATCGTAATTTTAAAGTGAATAGCTAGTGGCAGCCTGGCTGCTTGCCTGGGGCTGGGGGGCTTCTGCCTCATAAAATTACAAGAAAGGACAAAAGCAAGTGGCTCTCTCCATTAAAAACCTTCTGGGAGAGTACTAGAGACACCTAACCTTTGCACAAGTGTCCAGCAGGCATCTAGGGACATATGGATGCTGATCACATCTGTATGGTCACAGCCTGCACCACAATGGTGAGACACCACAACCACGTTCTTACTCCAGGTGTTACTGGCCATCTCAGCACAGAATAGGATGCTCAGGGGAGATTGTGTTTAATGGTGGCAGAGTTTATATGATCATTTAGTGATCACCTTGTTCCGCTGGGCTGGAACAAGACCTATTTAAGGTGATCTTTCTGAAAAGTGTCATGGCTGGGGTCCATGAAGGCGGGACGCCTCTTTGCTGTGTGCCAAAAATGATGATAGTGAGACTGTCCTCAAATGGCTTAGCAGTGAAAGAGCAGAAAGAGAAAAGGAGATTTAACACTTTGGAGCTGAGCCCTTCAGGGATCCGAGGGTGCACCTACACTGCTGTATATCCAGCCTTTGGACACAGCCTGCACCTCACCTGCTGCTGCTTAGAGGGACCTGAGTGTCCTCCAACCGCCACAGAGTAATAACTCTGGGGCTGGGGGGAGGGCTGGTATGCTACACACTCTGCTAGTGTTGAAAAATCATAAAGCCTTCAGCCAATCAATCATATTCCAGGTCTACCTTCTGGGATACAGCAGTACGCAGATGTTTTCCTTCAGAAAGCAGGCATTTTAAAAGAGATACTCTGAGGCTATGCCTACAGTAGTAAAGGCTTCCATCTTGAGGAGAGGAGAGGAGAGGAGAGGAGAGGAGAGGAGAG
>NW_024884966.1:2999844-3029230 GCF_019232065.1 Centrocercus urophasianus
GGGAAGGGAAGGGAAGGGAAGGGAAGGGAAGGGAAGGGAAGGGAAGCAACTCTTGGAATCTGAGCATCTTTCAAAAATGAGTAAGTCAATGCAGCACAGATTTATAAGGACAACAGATCATGTCTCAAATCTAGCTATGAGATAAAAGAAAAGAAAAAAAAGAGCTTTGAAACCAGAGGCAGTAGGATACAATCAGTGTGGTACTAAAACTTCAAATTCAACACAGATACATAAGTAATGGATGATCCTGAAGAGACATTCTGGCTACATCTTCACTAGTAAATTAAATGTGCTCAGGAGTATTCCCAGACACCAAAGCCAACTGACATGGCCTGGCTGCATTCATCTATCAACGTCTCTCATCTTTCAGAACAGGATGGATTCATCCAACATTCCAATTAGGAACATCCCTTGGCATACATTATGTTCCATATTGCACCCAAGACTCATGTGGGAGATTGTTAATTGGCTCAGGACAAAAGCATGCCAGGGGCTGTAGATTTACCTGGAAAATCTACCAGAAGGAACAGGGCATGTCAGTTAGAGAAGTGCCTCAAACTGAATGAACTGAGCATGGAAACTTGCAGCCATTATAAATTCTAGTCCCCTTACAGAACTGCTTACACAGAGATGATGGACACTGATGGAAATATCTGGCCTTCTCCAAGCACTGTTGGAGGTTGCTGATTTTTTTTCACAGCTGTGTCTTCTTAATCTGTTGCACGTTTGCTGCAGTTTACAGGGTTCATGCTGGTGTTTTCTTCCGCTAGAAAATTATTTTAAGCAGGGAAAAACAATTTGAGGCTGCTTACTGAAATAGCAAGGCAAGGAACAACTCCAACCTATCGTGATGTGGAATACCAGTCATCAACTATAAAATCATGACACTTCCAAATGTTATCTCCTTTCTCTATTCAGACAGTGTCTCTCTGGGTGATGATGCTGGACCTAGCTCTGCTCTTCAACAGGAGCCTTAGTATTTGAGATCAGTGAGGTTACAACCTCATGTGTTTATGGGAAATGCCATGCTGCATGACGCTGCCGATTAAGGGCTTTCCCCAGCACATCATGCATAGGCAGCTCTCCCATCCACATGCTCATCAAGATGCTGCATGCAGAGGGACTCCCCAGTTGATATGTGCTAGAGGAGGACATCTCTCCACCACAGAGGTGACAGGGAGCCTGAAGTTCAGCAGTCTGAAGTTATTGTGGCTTCTCACTGAGTCTTCCTCCATGTTTCCTATCTGCTTTTCTCCATGGTGTATATGTTAGGGTTTGGATTTCTGAAGGAGAGACGACTAGATCAGGATTGCCACATGACTTGGGAGCAATATACATACCTGCAAAGTGAGCGGGGGGCTGAGCTGATGCTTCCTGGCTTGGAAACAGGGACATGAAGGGGCATAGCCATCATCAGGCTGGGTGACTCCAGGATGTGGTGCTGTTACAAATAGCACTTTGCCTGGAGGCCCATCCAGTTGAATTAGAAAAAAAAAAGAGCCATTAATTAACTTGACTTAAGAGAGGGCTGATGCAGGGCAACGTGACCTTTTCTCTATGTCATATGCCACACGGATTTTAGCCTCCCACTGATGCTTTGTCACCGCCAGTCCTTGTTTTTTAGATCAGTGGCTTGCAGGGTGATGGTGACCAAAGGGATTGAGTCAGCAGGAGAAAAGAAAGAGATGGCCTCACTGCATCAGGGATCTGTACACCAATGTAAGCTGAATCCTCTTATCTGTCTAATATCTGTTACACTGCATGGTGAATGTATATGTGTACACACAAACACATGATATGCTACATGTATATTCAGTTAATATGCCCAAATCGTGCCAGTTTAGGTAACAATTTACATAGAAAACCAAGAATGACATCAGTCTACAAAATAGAGTTTAGAATTAATGCTGCTCGAGTTTTACAAAAAATATGATGGTGGTTCCTACCAGTCAACACAATGAATTGGTGCAACAGCCAACATACTTAAACACTGCCATTGAACTAACCTGCCTCAGTGATGGGAGGGAACCTGCATCAACAGCCTCAGTACAAACTGGTAATAATGAAGTGATACTGGGTGAGCAAAATAAAGATCTTCAGCAAGGTTCCCTGGGTCAAAAGTGATAACATGCCTCCTGGTCTCTGTGTGGCTGGGAATTAATTGAAAACAAGGGCTTCTGAGGATGAGAAGTTATCTCATGTTGGGGTGCAGTCATATTTGGATTCTAACACAACACAAAATTTTAAAAGAGAAGTAAGGACAACGCCAGGGTCAAGAGCTTATGTAGGTCATGAATATAAGGCGTGTAATAAGCTGGCATGTCGGTCCCTCAGAACCACGGACATTTTTATTTTATATTATGAGCCTGCTATCTTAAAATGGGTGAGTTGTGGCATTTTTCTTTTTTTTTTTTAATTTGAAAAATAAACTTTTTGCAGGATGCCATGTGAAAACAAGTTCTCATCGCTTCTACCCATGCCTTCATGTACGCTAGCAATTTTCTAACTCACCATCTTCACTTAAAGTGGTCAGAAAAGATGCCCTAGAAATGTCTTACAACAGCAAGGCATTCTCCATCTTCATGTTCTCACACTGAAGGATAAAATTCCTTAAGAACTTTCAATTTCAACATCAAAGTCAGTCACTTACAGAAGAAAAAAACACAGGAAGTGACTGTTCCTCAGCAGTCACAATCACAGAATCCAGTTTGGAAAACTTAAAAATTTCACATTCACATTCAATTTTCAGATCTTTAACAGAATAAATACTTTAAAATTTGTTGAGTTTGTTGGCTTTTTTTTTCTTCTTCAAATTTCAAGTAGGCCCGTTAACTTTGCATTCCTTTTACTATTACCTCCCACTAAAAAGGAGAGAAATAAGGAAAGATGAAGAAGCTCCTATAAACACAAAAAATGAAAAAACAAGTTTTCATGTGAAATCAAAACAGATGGACATTTCTGTATATAAATGGAAAAAAACTGAAATTTTATCTCAGAAGATTCAAAAAACAAAGAAAAACTAAAGCTAAACAACTCTTGGCATTGACAGTGAAGATCAAACATAAGGGACACGATGACTGAGGCAAAAATAAGAACCACTGCTGAATTATCCATATCAGAGGCCCCCAATACAGTGGATCTGGCTTTCAATTACAGTTTTCTGCTGGCAGGAAATTTCAGGCAGAAAGGGATGTCTCTTCCAGATGTGAATAAAAAAAACAACCTCACCCTCTATTGCCATCCCTAGAAGTCTGTGGTTTTGCATTGCTGTATTTTCATCAACTAAATTACGATGGACTCATACAAAATCAGCTTAGAGATTATCTCTATGGACCAAGTGGGAAACAGCCTCCATTTTCACTTCTGAAAGAAATCTTGGTCTGTTTTTTTCTCACCTAACCTATTTGTTTCAATGTTTACACATGAGCATCTAAGTAAGAATTTGGCTCCTTCTATTGAGAGTAATCAAAATCTTCCAGGAGGAATCTACCTGACTTGGACAACAATTTTAAGGGGAGATGAATGATTTCAATTAGGCAGGATGAATCTTCCAAATAGAACTTGAATCTCTCCTTGAACAACAAGGAAGTTCAACCCTAAGCATGACATTCTGGATACTCCATAGGGCTTCTCCTGACTTCACCACAAAGTGTCCCTCAGGATCCGACCCACAGCCCACAGCAACAATACATTGGCAATTACTGGCTCCTGGAAGAACAGCTTGCAGTGTAAATGGGATGCTTTGAGCCTCAACCTGTCTGAAAGCTTGACCAGTATGATAACCATCTCCACGCATGGCAAGGCACACCTGGAGTGACTGCAGGTACTTTTTCACTGCTGTGCATGGACCTGGGAGCAAAGACCTAAATTACTGCATGCTTTTGGAGAGCGTTGTCAGTACAGACATTGAGTTCAGAGGTGCAGCATTTCATCCTGAATTACAGCCTTTTTTGACTGCACAACTGAAAAGAAAATTCAAGGAAAGAAGCATTTATAGAACCACAGAGCACAGAACTTCTTCTATTCCACTGGATAACGTGGGGAGGGAAAGACATGCCAACGTTATCAGCATTGGACCTGAGAAAAGCCTCTCACATCTTATTATCCTGAAGTTTGGATTAGGGCTTTTAGAGCTTAACTTCATAACACAGACACAGGATCAGCTCTGTTCCCCTCCGCCCAAGACTTTGCAGTGCTAATGTATTATTTCTGTAACATGAAGAGCAAAGAAAAGGAATGTGACGTGTTCCTATGGCAGCAAGTTAATTCTGATTTAACCTTCTAGTAGTGCTTGACATTCCATGCACTATACTTTGTCTGTTTACAAAGAAACACGAAGAAAGTAAGAAATAAGCCCTTATTCAAGCATAAAGCCTTATAAAGGTGCTGGCTGCATTGTTTCCTGCAACATAAAGCATTCCTTCATCATTCCTGTGGGCAAGTTAGGGTTATACCTCTTCCCATATCAAGACTGTGCTGGAAAGGAAACAGCCAACCTTTAATAGGGCACTCCAAATCAGAGACTGAAATTTCTGCAGTTGTAGATGGAACCCGGTGCCTGGCGTTCAGCTGTTAGCAAAGTTCTTTAAGATTTGGATGCATCTTTCATTACCCAGCAGTCATGCACTCTGTCACTAGAAGATCCAAGACTTCACTTCTAGAGGCTTCCCACCCCCTGACTTCACTTCTAGAGGATCACAAAGCAGCTGCACTTTGCCTGGCAGTGAGTCCCAGTGAACAGGTTGTGCTGTGCTAGAGTCACAAAGCAGCCAACAAGACCCATGTCTCCATGTTCACTGCATCACTGCACACTGGGGCACAGACAAAGCCAAGACATGCTTCTTCCATTGAGCCACATGGACAACTTCGAGGAGGGGTCGGAGTTGCTTTGGGGTTGGTTTTTCTTTTTCTCTTTTTGCTTGTTTGGCTTTTTTTTTTTTTTTTTCTCCTAACCTTGGTCGAACCCTCTCAAAGAAAGGCACCTGAATAAAGAAAGCTTGCTTTCCAAAGGACCTTCAACACATCTGCCTCCCACTGGAGTTTAGAGAAAGGCAATATTATCTCCTAGGGGCCCCCAAACTGTGAAAGTAAAAGCATACAAATTCAACACCTACAAAAAAAAATATAATAAAATAAAAAAAAATAAAGAGGAATAAAGAGAATAACCATGGACAATGAGAAAATTACACAAGTTCACTTTCCATGTCAGCATGCATTTTCCTTTAAGAATTTCCATTTCCCTTTAAGCCATTCTATTATTCACACATAGCATTTCTAATCATTCTTTCAAGTGTTCCTATGTAACTTATCAGGGTTTAACGAATGCCAGAATAAGCACTAGAGGGAAAATCCACATAACTGGACAGTAACCCAAAGGTTTTAACTAGACCTCTACATTTTTCTTTTTTAATATAATCTTTATTCAAGCATTTTCTGCTTTGATCAGAAAGATGACTTTTTTATTGGTATTATTATTGACTTTTCCCACCCACCCTCTTCCATAATCCAGCATCCCATAACTCGTGAGCCCTTCAGGGTTGCAATGAAGAGTTATTAGCTACAAAGGGCTTCTTTGGGAAACATTGTCTGCAAGTAAAATCAGTCAAAGTAAACAAGTTAGCTTGTATACTGCCTTCTACTAATCAGGCCCCATAGTCTTCGCCCTTTCAAGAAAGAGAAGTTGAAAAAAACCTCTGCAAACACCCCAAATTGTTCCATCCATCCAATTGTGTCAGAGAACAAGAGTGGCTTGTTGAGTCTCTCATTGCGTGGGGGCCGTTGTTTGCTATAAATAATAATTCCTAATCTATGCCCAGAAGTTGTCAATCACAAAATTAAGTTTTGAGATGCTTTGTCACTGGAGGTTAGAGTGGCTGAAAGAGGGGAGAAGACACGATATGCCAGCCAGCAGCTCAGGGACTGGATCTAGTTGGAGGGCAAACTGTTCTGAATGGTTGGTTTGGAAGATGTGGCTGTGAGAATAGAGTCAGTCTTCAAATGCTGTGATGCTGTGTTCTGAATATTCTTCTTCCCAAAGCAACCACTCCCTTCAGCAAGACATCAGGAACACAATAAACCCAGACCCTGATTTTCAAGCTGGTTTGTGGGACTGGTCTACTGCTTCCACGATAACGTGCTGGGCAGCACTGCACCTACACAAAGGGGCAGCCCATGAGCCCTGACCAGTTTTGGATTCTTTCCTGCATGCTCTACAGGCATACAGAGTCAGATGTGTACGCAGCGTTCCTCTTTCTGAGGTACAAGGAACGACTTCAGTAATGTCTGGTCATTGACTTCCACTGAGCTTCGCTCTTATTCTGGACACATTCCCATTCCTGACAGGTCCTGCTGTTGCTATATTGCTTAACTCTCCAGCAATGATAAAAAGGCAGCTATGCCCAACTCCTAATGGACAGAGACTGGAGATGTTACAGCCTGGCCCAGCTCTAACATGAGGTATGTGTTTATTGTGCCCATTCCTCAGAGTTGGAAGCAGACAGAAAGTTTAAGTCATTGGTCACAAATCACAGCAGATCAGTATGAGAGGAGCCAGAACAGCCAAGGATTCTCTCCAGCTTTGGGTATCTTATTTTTACTGAGTAACTTTTACAACTGAACACCCAGTGGAACTGAACCATCTACTTCTTTTATATTCATTTATTTTTGACACAACCATGAATCAGACTAATGCTACAATCTCCTATCAACCTCATCAGGGGAAGAAAAAGTGTGCTTGCAGTATGGATCTTATAGGGACAAAACTTAATTTTCAGTCCAGGACCTGTTGCATCCTAATGAGCACAGGAAGAAAACAATGAGGCAGACTCACTCTAGTCTTGCAAAGTGTTTATTAATTTCAGAGAAAGCACCAGAGGAACAGAATTTATTAGTGAGCAGGAGGACATTTCAGGAACAGAGCTGGACTGAAAATAATCAGCTTCCTTTAATTAACTCCATACTGTTTTATTGCATAACTGATGGTTTTAAACTTTGGCCAATCAGTTTGTCCAACCCAAAAGCTGAACGCTCTGTCAATCTCTCAAGTAAGATCTATGCCAAAGTTTTGATTCAACTTGCCTTATCCAGGCAACCAGAAAACAGAGACTCTTGAAGCCGAGATTAGTTTGCAGCTAACCAGAACTGTAAAAAAGAGCAGCAAATACAACTTCAAAACAAGCAAACAAACAACAAAATCCTAAGTGGTGCCAATATCAAACTCCATGACCACCCCTTACAGAGTAAGGGTGTAATAATTTATGGTGAGTTAATACCTATGTTCCTGGTATGATCTTAGACTGAATATTTAATGTAGTTACCTAAGATGCAAATGATTATTTTTCAAAGTTTCTGAAATATAGTGTCAGTGAATTGAGTGTTTTCTTAAGGCAGTGATCTATTTCTACAGAAACATATTAGGAACTTCACGTGTTCTTTTCAACTAATTATTTTAATTAATAGTTACATTAATAGTCACATCACATGCCCTGATTACCCCAAGGTACTCACTGTATCAATGGCAAGTGCTTTGAACTTGGTACAATGATGACATCTATACCAAAGATGTGTTTTAGAAATGATTATTTTGCATATTTTGGCCCAAGTCATTATCTTGTGAAAAGTTGGTTTTGGTTGTAGAAAGCTTTCGGTTCAAGCTTCATCTACATTTGCAGTTTTAGTAATTAACAGGACCTACTGAGTCCTGCCCTGGGTGTATTTCTGCATCAGCTGAGATGGATGGCTTCTGCATTCAGTGGTTTTGTCTCTGCATGTCATCCAACAACCAAGTGGGCTGCTGAGGGAGGTGGTGGAATCACTGGAGGTGTTCAAGAAACATTTGGATGCGGTACTAAAGGATGTGGTTTAGTGGGGAAATGTTGGTAGCAGTTGGACAGGATGGTCTTGGAGGTTTTTCCAGCCTTGGTGATTCTATGATTCTAAAGCAAATAGTACCTGAATGTCATCTCATGCATGCCAACCATTAGTGCTTATCCCAGAGCATCTCTGAACCCTGACAATGAGCATTCTCCAGCACCACACTCAGGCATAGCTGGATCAAGACAAGAGGTAAAATGCTATGAGGACATAAACAGGAGGTAAAAACGCTATGGGGACACGAACAAGAGGTAAAATGCTATGGGGACACAAGTAAGGTCATGGGCAAATGTTTTCATTTAAGAGATTTGTATAGAGCCGCTCTGTTATTCAGATGGCTTTAAGAAACCATCAGTGCTGCAAGATCCTGCTTTCTTCTCCCCTCGTCCTTATTCATCCCACATGTTCCAGTTTCTCCAGGAGTTAAGGCACAGCTTTTGCATACAAACATGTGGTGCTACAAAGCACTGAGCCATCTTCAGACCAATCCCATTTTGGACTGCACAGTGTTACTGTGATCACATAATGCAAGACTGTACCACAACCTAGCAGCACAAACAGGGGAGCAAGGCAAGCTAAGGTCAAGCAGGCAAACATCTAAGTGTGTCTGCCTGCTTTAGTAATGCCATATGGACACTGTTCCTGGTGTGTAATTTTCTCCAGCGTTTCATAGGAGACCAAAACGAGTTTGGAATCAGATCATAGCAGATGATACATTGACACATCTGTCATCCCCAACACTGGAATGTCAAGAGCCATGACAAAGCGATGAGAGGAGGAAAAGGAGTAACCTTATTTCACAGGATAATCAAATGTTGATGGTTTTTTTTTCTGTCACAGATTTTAGCAGAGTTCAGCAATGAAGTCACACCTGCTGCACCATTCTGTAGCACCAGTCCACATTTCCCTGTCACTCTCACTCTCGTTACATCACTGCTCACATGCAGATAGTTGAACCTGCTGGCTACCATGATAAAGTCTGCCCACAATAAAACCCGTAGCATGGCATGTTTCGAATTAGGAAAACACTTTCACTGCCCTTTACAAATAAACCCGAGATCATTCTGTTCAGAATTCAATCTGGAAAACTATGCCCATATTGAAAAGGAAGCTGTGTAAGCACGTTAGCAGGGAGCTGTGCCCAACCTAGGGATTTCTGCCCTTCTGTGGCTACGTGACACAGCTTCTGGTTCAGGGCTGGCTGAGAGGGCTGGCAGTCCTCTCAGACTGGGCCAGAGTCAGCAGAAGACTTTGGAAGAGGTTATGGCAACATGGCCAACCTGCAGTGATGCCCAGGAAAGAAAATGTCATTCGGTTGTGCTTTCTTATCACTGTCTTCTAGGCACAAAGCAAGTCTCCCTGCTTTACTCCTGGTTCCTTCACAGCACTGAGAAATTAAAGATGTTTCATCTGAAACATCCATGAAGGAAATCCTGTGTCTCAGATGAACCTGACTTCCTCAATTTCCTGTTTGCTGAACAGCTGTCTGCATTGGATAGGTCACAAGGACATTTTCTGGACATATTTGTCTACCTCAGTTGGAAGCCAGGATCCCTGAGTTAGAACATAAGGGTCTATAATCTTTAAAAAAAAAAAATAAAAATCACAGTGCAAACAGAAAGAATGAAAAGAAAACAAACCAATAAAGAATCTATCCTGTCATAACATTTGAGGTTCTGGTATTTGCTGGCCTTGGAGTAGGTTCAAAATAAATGAAGTAAATGTGTATTTCATTAAATGCTAATATTTGGAAGATAAGAGGGAAAAAATGATGAAATGCTTCCAAGCACTGTTGTGAGGACAGTGACTGTGTGTGTGTGTTTATACGCACAACCACGCAGTCGTGATTCTCTTTGATTCAGGATACCACTATCTAGAAGAGTTACAGGGGAATGGAATAAAGGGATTTGCTTTCCCAGGCTATTGCTCTTCATGTGAGCAGCAAGGGACTTTGCACTTCTTATTCTCCAACTCTTCTCAGAATTATGCTTGAATCCTTCCACGAGGATCGATTTTTCTGCAACCAAGACTGAATTCTGCACGCCATCAGTGAGAAATGTAGAGGCAATGAATAAAAAACACCTTAGTGCTCTACAGAGGAAGCTGGTGAATGCTTTGCAGATCAGGCTGATGCATGAAATCCTAACCAGTGTGTCCCCAGTTGATGCCTACTTGTTGATGGCTAAAATTCAAGGTCTCTCCTCTGTTCCATGAGAGATGTCTGTGTAATCTTGGCTCCTAACCCATCTCGTACAGGTAGGGCGTAACACGTGTTTTCCAGGGACACAGTGCCATGGGCAGCAACAAGTGTTATGAAGTGCCCAGAATTCCTTCACTGATTAGCAGATGCAGTGCAAGGAAACTACAACGTGGGATTTTAAAGCTCAGGTATTTTGGAGAAGGTTGAAAAGAGCAAAGCATTGATGTCTGTGCTTCAAAAAACGCAACAGAGACTGAAATGTTATTTTCACAGATAGCCCTGAACAGATTTTTTTCACAAGCACCGCTAACAGAATGCATTTCACTGACCTCAGAGTTGTTTCCCTGCTGACCTTCAAGCCTTTACTGCAACCCCATAGGTTTGAGAGTTTAAAGATTTGCTTTCTAACATACACTAAAAAGAGCTCCATTTCGTGGTTTTGTTTTTTTTTTTTTCTTTTGCAGCTGAACTATTTCTGATCAGACTTACAGTCAAAATCTGACCCCGGGCATAAATCTAGCATGGGAAGAGAAAGGCATCAAGTGTAGCAAGTAAAAGAATGCAGTATTTTTATATATATATATATATACATATATAAATAGAACAAAAAATCAGAATAAAATACAAAAGTAGAAGCAACCAAAAAACGGGGATGAGACTGGAACATGTTACAAAACTGTCAAACTGGTTTGCAAGAAATGGAGTGGTATGCTTGGATAAAAGCCAGCGATTCAGTGAGCCACTGTAACCTCCCTGAAGGTAGGCAGAGCCTGCCAAGGAACTGATTGCATGCCAGGATCAGGGCTTCAGGTGATGCTCTGAGGCAGGAAGGAGAGAGTTTGGTGAATAGTTGGGAAGGCTGTGGAGTAAGAGGTTTGGCATTAATTTACTTTTATATCCTGATTTATGGACAACGTGGAAAAACGTAGCAGAAAGGATGAAATAAATTGCCAGTTTTGGATTGGAGACGGGAGGAGTTTGGGGGTTCTATCAGACATTTGTGGAGGCAGAAAACTGTGGTGAGGCTGGGGGTTTTGGATGGGTCAGATGGAAGGAAAAAGAAGAACAGGAAAGGAGTTCAGGATGGCAGTCCTTGTTTACCATAACAGACTTCATGCCAGCAGGTATTAACTTCCTTGTGTCAGATCCTGGGCTTCATCAGGGCTGCCCCACTTCTGCCCCTACATCTCCCTCTTGCATTTGTGCAGCACGCAGTGGTTAGTGGTTAGTGATGGGACAAGGGGGAATGGTTTTAAACTGAGACAGGGGAGGTTTAGGTTGGATATTAGGAGGAAGTTTTTCCCCCAGAGGGTGGTGAGGCACTGGAACAGGTTGCCCAAGGAGGCTGTGGATGCCCCATCCCTGCAGGCATTCAAGGCCAGGCTGGATGTGGCTCTGGGCAGCCTGGGCTGCTGGTTGGTGACCTGCACACAGCAGGGGGTTGGAACTGGATGAGCATTGTGGGCCTTTGCAACCCAGGCCATTCTACTATTCTATAACTCTATGATTCTAGGTCATGATTCTATGAAAACATCTGCACCACAACATCCCACTCAAGTGAGGTCTGCAGGTTACGTACAGCATCCTGTCCTTTGCAGAAGTAAGGAGTAGACTTGGCACCCACCCAGTTACTCAATCCTGAAAACCCTGCTAAGGTAAAATTCTCCTCTAACCTCAGAGGGAATTTTTTCCTGAGTACAAAAGATCAAGAAATTAACAGATCAGACACACCAAAAGATACAGGCAATTGGAAACTGGAATTGCTTCCAATGAAAATTTGGCCACACTTCCTGCTAACAGACCGAAGATTTCCAAGACTGTACCCATCAAAGTGTCTCTTTTACTGAGGATCACAAATCAAATAATTCCTCACTGTCCAAAATATTTTCGGTCTGGTAGCATCTCATGCTTGAGAGGAAAATATCATAATCCCAATTTTATAACTCCAGACAAGAGCAGGGGTCAACCAGATTTATGTAAATATAGTTGAGGGAAACTTGAAATACAACTGCATTGTGCTGTTCACACTGAGAAGAGCTGAGTGAAAACTCACTTGGGAAGTTGCATTCTGCATTACTGTTGAATTAAAAAACAAAAAAACAAGAAGAGTGGGGGGAAAGCACAACTGAAACTGGATTTTGACTAAACTCAGTCATAGACTCATTGCCCTGGGGGGAAAACAAAACAAAGCAATACAAAACAAAACAAAACAAAAAAAAAAACAAAACAAAAAAAAAAAACAAAAAAACACAGAGAGACAGAAGAGGAAAACCAAAATTATTTTGGTGGAAATAATATCTGACCATCTTATATGTTCCATTTTTCTTTTGCCATTTGTTGGTAGTCACTCAACAGTACCATAGAATCACAGAATCATAGAATGATTTGGGTTGGAAGGGACCTCAAGGATCATGAAGCTCAAACCCCCCACCACATGCAGGGCGACCAATCTCCACATTTCATAGCAGCCCAGGCTGCCCAGGGCCCCATCCAACCTGGCCTTGAACACCTCCAGGGATGGATGGGGCATCACAGCCTCTCTGGGCAGCTGTTCCAGCACCTCACTGCTCTCATAGGAAAGAACTCCCCTCTGACATCCAACTTCAATCTTCCCTCCCTCAACTTCAAACCATTTCCCCTTGTCCTGCTATTATCAACCCTCTCTAAGAGTGGACTCACCTCCTGTTTGTAGGCTCCCTTTAGGTACTGAAAGGCTGCAATGAGGTCACCCTGCAGCCTTCTCTTCTCCATGCTGAACAAGCTCAGCTCCCTCAGCCTGTCTTCGTAGTCTGCTACAGCAGAGAGGAGTTAGGGTTAAAGAAACCAGTTTCATGCAAAGAGGGTCCTGCACCTGATTACAGAGCTGTGCCTGGATGGCCATGTCTAACCAATGTGCAGATTTCCCTTCTTTAGTTTGTGTTGGGACAAAAAAATGGAGTTGCTTTCAGAGAATATTCTTGGCATACAGAAGGGATCCAACTTACCCCCTTTCTTGGACAGAGGTATCTTGATAGGATTTCTCTTCCCAGACTCTATTTTTAAAAGACCTGTAAATTTGAGAACTTATCCATATCTGCTTCTGACTGAAGTTGAAAGTGAGTTAAAAATTAAAGAGTGTGAAAAGGTGCATGCACACACATACAGTGTGCGATGACAAAAATCTCATGCTTAATGGAAGACAATATAAAAAGAGAAAAAAAAGGATGCACTGGCATCAATGCATTTGCCATGCTATCAGATGTGCTCTTCTCCTAAACTTGAGCTGGTGATCCACTGGGTGCCAATCTAGAAAATGTCTGTGGTGTTCTTTCAAAAATATCACCCCTGTGGCCTGTCCAATGCCTTCTAAAATTGATAAGAAAGCTGTTTTGCTATCCACAGGCCTTGATTAGGCACAGGAAGAGGGGAAAAGAGGAAAAGAGAGAGATCCCTCTTGGTGTTTGTGCCTGCTTCTCTTTCATATGGAATTAATGGTGGTTTAATGGGGTATGAAAGGATGTTTTACTGGAAACAATGAGGAACAATTGTCTAGCTCACGTTTCATTTCACAGGTCATTATTGCATTAAGAAGTAAATCGACCAAGTCCGGTAAATAACAGTCTGTGTTTTGCCCAGAGCTTCAAACCAACAATTTTAGCAGTCACCAACTAATATCTTTGTCATTTTTAACCCTTGCAGGGATCTGCTGGGGGCTAAACAATTATAGTCTTCACCCACCCCTAGCAGGTAAGCATTATTCATTTTATTTCTCATCCTTTCTCCCTGCAAACCCCACGAGGCCGCGTTTTTGCATTGTTGTTTTGTTTATTAGCCAACCTAGCCAACTGTGTGTCTGGTGGCCTTGAAAAACAACACATATTTTAGTGAGTGCTGCAGGCGTCTTTAAACAGGCTGCTTCCTCTGCAAAATTAATTGTTGCAAAATGCATTGCTTCCCTTGTAAAGCTCTGCAAGCTAACACTCAGCAGTTTGGCTGGATTAGAGATACGCCTCTGAGATATAAGGGAAAGAACCTAGTTGTACTTGCAGGATGCGATGCACATTTCTTTTTTAATTGCATAAACGCAGGCATGTGGTCTCCTGAAAGCTAACAGCCATCGAGCCTAGAAAGGCTGTATGGTGTAGGCAGCTGCCCCCAGCTCTGTCCCTGGTATCACTGAGGGCCCCTTCCAACTCTATGACTCCATAACGTCTGAGTGCCCGAGCTTTGAGAGGAACCTCAGAGATCTGGATGCTTTCAACGCCCCTCCATTCTACTACACTATTTTCCATGGACCTAACCTCTACACTCACATATTTCAGAGCCCTTCAAGAGCATTCTTATCCTACAAGAAAAGCAAGCTTGGCTGAGAGGAACCAAGCACTTGGGTTCAGAGAGAATCTCTCTGCACTAATTACCTCCCTAAGTAGTCACTCTGAATGTTCATCAGCAGTATTTAGAAAATTCTAATTACCAGATCTTACCACAACAACACCTTGGTCGTTATACAAATAAATCACTGTCAGATTGCAAAGGTTCATGCAGACCACTGAACATCACAGAATCACAGAATGGTTGGGTTGGAAGGGACCTCAAGGATCATGAAGCTCCAACCCCCCTGTGCCATGCAGGGCCACCAACCTCCACATTTCACAGCAGCCCAGGCTGCCCAGGGCCCCATCCAACCTGGCCTTGAACACCTCCAGGGATGGACGGGGCATCACAGCCTCTCTGGGCAGCTGTTCCAGCACCTCACCACTCTCATAGCAAAGAACTTCCCCCTGACATCCAATCTGAGCCTTCACTCCTTGAGCTTTAAATCATGAGTAATTCCTGAATATAGACCTTCTGGAGTCATCTGATGCATCCTCCCTCCAGAGGAAGATACGAGCTCTCCTTGGATCATCTAAAGATGTTTGTATAACCTTCACTGACAGAAATTCCACAACTCATTCAGGGAAGTTACACCAGATTTTTGCTTTTTTAGGACATTTACTCCCAGCATCTGAAATGATCTTTGCTGAAATTTCAGCCCATTACTTCTGATACCAGAGATTAAGAGAGCAATTTATTCCTCTCGCCTCTGCAGCACTCTCCCATATATTTGAAGGCAGTTCTTAAATGTCTCATTCATCTCTTCTTCTCTCAAATGAACCACTCAACTCTTTCAACCATTCCTTATGGCTTCTGTTTTCCAGATGCCTAATGATTCTTGTCAACCTTAACTGACAGGCTCCTAAATTAATCAGTGGGTGATGTGTGCATCAGTTACTCGGCTTTCATGGGCTACCAATGGTTTATAAATCACTTCTTAGGAACAAACACCCTGAAACACTAGCCTTATCATGTCAGTGATAAAAATGCTTATGCACAGTTTGTATGCAACATTTCTGTACAGAAGGGTAGGGAGGTTGATATCAACTCTATAACTAGATTCTTAAATGAAGGTGATGTGGTATTTCAGGGGTACTGTGCTATTCTTTAGTGTGCAGGAAAATAAATGGGCTCTCCCAGAATTCAGAACCTCTAATAATGGTGTCATTTCTCTAAATTGCTTTGAAAATGGCAAACCTCATGTTTTATCCTCAGAGATTAATGCTAAGAGGAGAAGCAGAGGAATTCTTGATTGCAATGGTAGTCATAGACTATTAGCTACCACCTCCTCAAAACGGACTGATATGCCAAGTGCCAAGGTTAGCTCTTGTAGCTAAAGGCCTATTTTACATTCACTTTTTTTCTGAATTTAAACATTTCTAATGCATGCAGACACACATACAGACACACACTTGACATTTTACGTAGCTGAACACTGGTGAATGTCAGTTTCAAAGTACATGAAGAATTCAGGAAACAAGTAGTTAAGTTTCTACAAAATGTTGAACTCTGTTTACTGCAATCAGTGTGCAAGATGGACAAATTCACCCAATGTACTTTGGATTCTTCATGAGAAAAGCCATTTGCCATTCTCTAATAAAACAAGAAGATAATATTTGATAGGTTTATGCATTTTGCACGTATACATAGTTGTACATATATATATATATATACACTCTATACTGATCTCACTACTGAACATGCAGGCAATGAATGGTGTCATTCACCTCATCCTAACTTCAGAGTTAATGAAGTGACATCTCTGAAAAGAGAAACTTATTAGAGCTTATTAGAACTTATTGGAACTTATTAAAGACTTATTAGAGCCTGAGACACAGATGAGCTTAAGTGAAAGGAATTCATAGTATTTCAAAATGGAAATGTTGCGTGGTCTCATAGGTCCCAGTCCTGGCCTAGTTTGCTCTTTCCAGACCTCCAGCCCTGGCTTGTTCTTCCATAATGTACCAAAAATTAATTATGATGCATCTCCAACACTACACAGCTGTGAAGTTGGCTGTGGAGACAGAGGAGTATTTTGTCTTACCAGAGCTTCCAGTCAGGATATTGTGTCACAATGGCATCCAGTTGCACTCTGAAACTTCATTCCAAACCAGTGGCCTCTTTACCCAAAGATACTCTTCACTTCACAACACTGCCCCCACTTAGAAGAGCTGATCCTTTATTTCAGTAGGCTCACCACCTCGTGCCTTATGAGCCACCACATAGTTTATAAAGATAGAAAAGTAACCTATCCCCATCTTGCTTACTTGAAAGCTTGTTCTCCAAAGGCCACTGAAAATAACTCCCAACTTTGTTCTCAGGTTCTTTCTCAAATGAGACCCGCTGAATTCTTCACCAGAAATGTATTTTCAGGAAATTTAAGTAGAAATTGTCATAGAATCATAGAAGCATAGAATAGTTGGGTTAGAAGGGAACCCAAGGATCATGAAGCTCCAACCCCCTGCCACATGCAAGGCCACCAACCTCCACATTTCATAGCAGCCCAGGCTGCCCAGGGCCCCATCCAACCTGGCCCTGAACACCTCCAGGGATGGACAGGGATGGAAAAAACTAATTGTTTCAGGCTGATGTCACAGCTGTTTCATTCCTTGTAAATTTACCAAACCTGCATTCTCTTCTCAAATGTCTTTAAGTGCTACAAATGACTGCGCATAGCAGGTATCGCTAACCACGCACCTTGGAATGTTAAATATTCATTCATGACAACAGTTTCAGACAGCTTTAACCCTGAATTACATCAGCAGTCTGCATGGCAAAATGATAATTCTCCTATTTGTGAATATTATTCAGTAGTAAAAATTACCAGAAGACTAAAATCCTTACTTAAATTTGCTTAGGACTGTGTACATCTATACTTAAACATTTTACCTTATTTCTGATGAAATCTTTGCACAAATAGGTTCCCACTAAAGCTGACTCCATTTTTTTTTTTTTCAATACAAAATTTCTTCAACATTTAAATAATAAAAAATAGTTGGAGATTCTGTTGTTGTTGTTGCTTAAAACCAAAGTCAGAATTTAAGTATTCAGTAAAGCATGCTCTGAAAGAGCTTTTTAATAAAAAAAAAAAGAATATAAAACATATTTCCTGCTGATTCTTGTTAATGAAAGCCTCTTCAACCTGCCTAAGCAGGGTGGGTGCTATGAGATTGAGAGTCTGGCTGTCAGTTTTGGAAGGATATGCATGAATTCAGTGACTGACCTTGGGCAAGTCACAAATTCTGCCCTGTGCACGGGAAAATAGTTTCAAAATATATGCCTATCCCAGAGGGTATTATAACAGGAATTTCACTGATTCCTCCACTGTATCTGGAGAAGTTAAAAGTTTTGCTATGTTTTATTTGTATAAAGTAGAAAATAAGTGCAATTATCTGCAGGAAATGCAAGGAGCACGTGCTAATAACAGAAAGAAGAAGTTGCATGATAGGTAAATCCTGCAGTCTTGAACTTGCTAATCCTTTAGTACTCAACAGAATTACTCTGCTGAGTAAAAGGTACTGGAACAGGGCCTCTATCATACAGAGCCACAAAATACAATATGCAAAGAAACTGCTCTCTAGCAAATCCAAGGACCTTTCTGCATCTTTTCAAGAAACAAGCATGGAAGTCATTTGGGAAGCTGAATTATAGTTAAAGGTTTCATAAGACATAAAAAGAGGCTATTCTTCTGTTTAAATGTGAAGCCCTGCTAAAGGAGAACAAGAACTGTATGGATTCACTTTTGGGTTTGTGTATGAATATCAACAGTCAAAAAAAAAAAAAAAAAAAAAAACCATCCTGAGGAGTCCAGCACCTTCCGGGATGCTTATCTGCATTTGTGTTGGATTATCCTGACATCTAGAACTGCAGAATCATAGAATAGAATCATAGAATTGTTTGAGTTGGAAGGGACCCTTAAAGACCATCTGGTCCAACCCCCTGTAACAAACAGGGGCAATCCTCACAGTCTAAAGTCTAACTATGAATATCTGCTGAGATTAAAGATGGTAAGTTGCATTCTTTGGTGTTCGCTTGGATGTAAAACTGTTCTACAAGTCTAGATACTGCAGACCATTTCCCTTTTGCATTCACCTCCTCTTACTCCCATATGATACCTTTATTGATAATTCCTTGAGCAAGGTGTTTCCTTGACTCTTTGCCCTCACCAGGAGCTCAGTCATCCTGTACTGATATGAAGAGAGGCCTTGCTAAGGATGTATCAACCCACCAACTTCTGCCAATCTCCCTTAGTTCACCAGCGCTTGAGGCTGTGATCATGGGCTCAGACGAACCCGGTACCAGTCTCTGCTCCTCAGCAGAGGAACAAGAGGGACACAATGAATTTCAATGCTCCTGGGAAATGTTGGGCTATTATGTCATAAAGAAATCGCAGAGACTCATACCAGAGTCCATATAAATGCTGCAGACAGCCAGCAAATGGCTAGAAATTTAACTACAGAACAATGGTACTGTCAACTTTCCTTCCTGTCGCAGGGGTTTTCACCTGGACACAGAAACCAGTTGAAGAGATGAACTGTTCATTTATCCTTCCCTGCTCTACTAGACTCATGTTTATAGCTCATTCTGCTGTACAGCTTGTGTTCTGGTATTTCCTGGTACCATCTAGTGCTCCAGGACTGGCCCCAAGCTCTTTTGTAAGAAGTTTGGTATAAAGATGAGTTCTAGGAGAAAAACATTTTGTCATCCAAGAAGGGCAGCTCAAAGAGATTTAAATAATTACAAATTCATGTTAAACTCATTAAAATGTTTTGGGTAGTTTGAAAAACGATACTGTGAAAGTTCCTTATAAATGATTTCAAGGGTTTTTGTTGGAAAACATTTTGCTCTAAACTTTTACAGCATGATATTCAAAAGAAAGAAAAGAGCTTTTGCTAAAAAATAATTAGTCTTTGTTTTATTCAAATGCACTTCTGTTGTTGACACTTCTTTTTCCCCTAGAAGAAATAACAACAAAAACTTGGAGTTGATCCCTCTTTTGTTTTTTGGTTGTTTTTTTTTCTGAATTTTTGGGACTTATCAAGAAAACTAAAACTTCAACTTTATGTGAACAACTCTGTTTCTATGAAGAGCCACAATAAACAGGCCTGCTCTATGACCCCAAAACACTAACAGAGCAAGCTAAAGATGAGACACCTGGTAAGACAAAAGTGGGTACACAATTAAATATACATTACAGAGCTCCCTGCTGCCCATCTGCTGTGGGCAGGATTTGGGAAGTAAGGTGGACCTTATTCAACTTATTGTATACACACACACACATATATAAATGATATATTATATATATTCTGTATCAGTTTTAAGACATCATATGGATTCAGCAACACTGAGAGGATGCAATTCAAAGGATGTGGAAAGCCAGAGCTGTTGAGACAAATACGTGTGTCTCTGAACTGTGGAAATAGAAAGAACATAATATAGCAACTTGAGAAGACTAGCTTCTCTTTTTACCTTCAGCAAGGCTAGCAGGTAACTGTTGAATGGTAACAGCTTATCTGATCAAGCTGCTGGAGATAGTCAGAATTCACAGAATCATGGAATTGTTAAGATTGAAAAGACCTTAAAGATCCCCAAGTTCAACCCCAGCCCCAACACTCCAATGCTCATTGACCACATCCCTCAGTGCCACATCCCCATGGTTCTTCAACATCTCCAAATATGGTGACTCCATCACCTCCCCGGGCAGCCTGTGCCAGAATATAACCACTCCTTCTGAGAAGAAACTCTTGTTAATATCCAACCTCAGCCTCCCCTGGCACATCTTAAGACCATGACCTCTCATCCTATCTCTGCTATCTGAGAGCAGAAGCTGATCCCCACCCCAGGGAAGGGGAAGGGGAAAGGGAACGGGAAGGGACCATGAATTCACCTCAGCATCAAGCTGTGCCTTTCAAATGTCAGCCTCAAGATAAAAGAAACCTCAGATCAGAATGAGAAATACAGAGGAATTAAACACAAAAGAAAAGAGGGAAAAATATCCCCATTCGTATTTGGGCAGCAAGAAGAAAACACAGCAATTTTGTTATAGCCTTGGAGGCAGGGAGCATTTACCATATGCTGTCGTCTCCATTACACAAGACGATAAACCCTGTGGAGTTCAGGTTGCACTGTCAGTGCAGTTGAGATGCTGGGGATTCCTGGCATTTGTACGACTGTGTGTCAGGGTATGCTAAAAACTGTGCAAAGCTAAATAAAGTATAGGCACCATATGCAAAAGTGTGTGTGCTTTAATATGCAGATGTTAAGTGGTAATGCTGCTAGGATATTAATGCTTGCTTGTGAATAGTAATCAGGGAGAAAAGGTAAAGAAAAATTGGTGTGTTTGTATCTAGACAACATATTAATCAGCCTCCTAAGCAGCCAGTCAGAATGGGATCCTTGGAGGAAAAGTCTTTCCTGGGTACACATTAGACATTTTGTTTAAAGATTAAAGTTCTTCTCGTGTTTAATCAGTTTTAGAGTAGGATGGGAAAAGGGATTAATTACAGTCCCTTCCATCAGGCTCCCATACCGCCGGAGTCACAAATGATGCGCCTGCTCAGCAAAATGGCCGCCGTCAGCAGCAGGCGCAGGAAATACTAATTGTAATTAAAGAGCTTATTTGGAATCACAAAGCAGAGTTTTAATCAGGATGAGAACGGAGCCTTGCTGTGTGAACTTTCAGAAAGTGGTTACAGAGCAGAATGGGCCCTTTTAAACAAGAGAGAGTCTTAAAACTTCTGGGCTAGGTTATCAGCTTGATTGTCTCCTCAGTGGGGCACGGATGGAAATCCTTGCTGTGCCAACTATTGTTATTATTTTGCACTCCCATGGCAGTTACACGGCACGTCTTACCCACCACATTCAGAAGACTTTGCAAAGGGCAAGTTAAGTTCTTTCATTTAATTTAAATCAAACTTTACAGAGGACAAACATGACCAGGTGCCACAATTCTGCAAGAAGGCAGAGAAGCACAGATGGGTACAGACCTGTGCAGTGAGATCTCCCAAACTCGCCCAATGTCATTCACTATTTCCATCCCAAAAAATGCATCATGCAGTCTGGGACCACAAGCACACAGACCTCAGTTGTGTCAATGAAGCCTGGGACACACACATATTTCACAGGTCAAATGCATACATGACTTTGCAGCTACTCCAGACAGCACAGGCACTTACCAGATTGCAAGTAGAACCTTGTCCATTCAAATTCTGACTTTGGGAAAACAGAAACAGGTGGTTCTAGGTCCAGGAGATTTCCATCCAAATCCTTGACAAGGGCCTTTCTTGAGCCTTCACAGCTCTTTTCAGGGAATGTGGTGTCTTCAGAGCTGGCAGGCAGAAGAGGTGGGTTATTATGAGGCGGAGAGTAAGAACTGATGTATGCAATTTATTTCTACTGGCAACAAACAGTCCTGCACCTCTCTCTCTACATACATAATGCTTTGGTATTTATTAGGTGAACTTGTATTCCCTGGAAAAGAAATAAAATGAAAAATAATGTACCTCAGAAAATCGTGGTTTTATTAACATTGTACCATCAGTACGTTCTCAGGAGGAAATTGTAAGTTTAGATTTAAAAAACAAACAAACAAACAACAAAAACCAAAAAAACAGAAGCCACATAAATTTCTTTGTATATCACTAAAGACAGAGGAAGAACGGGTTTTTTGGAGAGGAACTCACCTCACCTGAGATATATATCAAAGTTAGATTGAATCATTTCCTAGACAAGGGTCTCTAATGAATACCCAGTAAGTTGAATGTACATATTTAGATTATATGCCTAATTTTTAGCACCCTAAAGTTTAGTGAGCTGAACCACATGCTGAGGATCTAAAATGCTTCTAAATGTGTTTTGAGTACTGTTTAACACAGTCCAAAGGAGCTAGACAATTGGCCATATTTGCACCTCTTAGAAAAACTGTAATGATATGCAAGAGGTTGCACCCAGCAAAGTCCATGGAAATATCTTCAGATTGTCATGTGGATATTTTTTAAGTCTTGGAGAACAAAGAGAATTTCTTGAGTTGGAAAAACACACACTTATTGACATTATGAGTGCAGCCAACAGGTACACATAATGATCCATAGAAAGAAAAAAGCAATCACATGGGCCAGCCCCTCCGATCCACACGACTTGAAAGAAGTGGAGAACAAAGATAGCTCTTCTGATCCTGACAGCTAGTTCAATTCTCCAGCATCTCTCAGAAGGTCCAGCATTTCAGCTGGCAGGGTCTACGGGAGAGACAAGCAGAGTACTCCATGCTTTTGCCATATTCCCTGATGTTTCTATTTCCTCCCTTGCTCTGAGGCAATGCTCACCTTCCCCTTGACAGGAGATATCCATCAAGATATCCCTTCAGGATGCTGAAGCTGAACAATGCAGCCACAGCCTGGATCAAGCTCAGCAGCTTGCAAAGGTAGATCAAATAAATGCATGCAGATAATGCATGAGGAGCACTGAGAGATGTAATCTCCCTCAGAGGTTTACCATGCCACTAAGAAAACATTCTGTAATCCACATGCATTCATCATGTTAGAAAATCACCAGCTCTTGCAGTGGACTGCGAATTCAGCAGCTCACTAGTAGCATAATATTGTGGGATGGATACAAGAGTGAAACATAATGGGAGCTGACAGGCTGGACAGGTCTCAGAAATCTACACGCAAACTAACGCCCAAAGCACAAAGCAAAAATATAGAATAGAATAAAAATCCTGGCAGAAGGCTGGAGGGGCTCTGAACATAGCAGTGTGGGACACCTCCAATTATTTTTGACTGGCAAGAGGAGTCCGTGCTGGATTATTTTTGCTACTTCAAGGCTTTCCTGACATAGCCTCTATATTGTGTTCACCGGTTGTAATAAATAATTTGGCATGTGGTTTCCATTGGACATGGTATGTTTGAATTGCTGCAACCATCAGTGACTTAAGGTTACAGACGAAGCTCTCTCCCTCTCTGCTCCGTGTTTCTCCACACACAGCCGATATTCTCCCTGGGCAGGAGCAGTTCTGGCAATCATTTGACATCTCACAGCCTGCCTGGTACTGATCAACATTTCTGATGCGATCTCGCAGGCAAAAATCAAGCTCCGCTTCCCCAGCCAAAAGGACAGCCCCTATCTCAGGGTTTTTTGCTGAAGGTCCTGACATTTGCTGAAGCCTGAGGCTGAGAATTCAGAGATGTTCAGGACAGAGCTTTAAGAAACAGGATTTATGAAACTTGTTTTGCTATACAAATGTCAGTAACAGAAGAAATCCAAGAGGACCGGTCTGGAGATGCACCTTGATATAATCTGAACCTCAGATCTTCAAATATTGCCCTAAACTGTTGTTTTGTTGAGGTTTTTTTCTTTGTTTATTTTTCGGGGGGGATTTGAGTTTTTGCCAGACAGGAACAGCAAAGGAGCAGAGACGCACAAAGGATGGGATTGCTCTGCACCTAAAATTCCAGTCTAAATTAACTGCTTAAATTCTTATCAAGATAACACAAAAAAGACAGTTGATACAGAGGTGAGGGTAGCCTTAGAACTGTAGGTGATCATATTTTTTATTTTTTTAATTATTTTTTGCAGAAACAAGAGAAGACGCTTGGAACTGAGGGATATTACCTTGCTGCATGAAAGTAGAACTTATCCTTTTCATTGACACGTAACATCCTCGATCTCTCTGATGTGATAAGAGGCATGATGCCTGAATGGTCAGTATCCGACATGATGCAGACATCCCTGTCTTCGCCGTGGCAGCTCTTTGTAAAACCAGTAAATGTGACGTCTGCCAGGGATTAAAAAAAAAAGACCAAGCAAGGAAAAGTAGTCAGAAAATGCAAGAACTATGGAGAAAAGAGCTTTGCTCTATGAATTGTTCTATGTGAAACTGTAGTGAAAATCACTTTTTAAATCAGACTACTTGCATTATCATAGACCTTCAGTTGGCTTTAGAATATCCCATAGCTGCAGTTATATCTGAGGTTAACATAAACCAAGTCATGCTCATGGGAAATGAAACCAAATATTAAGTGAAAAAGAAACATGGGGAAGAATGATTAATTGATTGTATTGGAATCAGAAGCAGCTTGAAGACAATCAGTGGATGGTTTCTCCACTTACCAAATGTTAATATAAAATGATTGGCATCTGGTGACATATGCTTGGCTCTGGAATTGAACTGCTGTGTAGCTACAAAATCCGTTTTGTGCCACAGATTTTTTCTGAGACCCTGGGAAGTCTATTTGCCATTCTCTCCCTCCCGTGCTCTTCAGTAAAAAGAGCATAATGCACTGTCTTGCAAAAGTAGGTAGCAATGAGGAATAAAGACATGAAAAATTGTGAGGCATTTAGATCCCATCGTGGCATCCAGTCAGCCAGGTTTTATTACACAAATATTGTTCTGGAAGCAAGAAATTTAACTAGAGCCAAAAACAAGTGATACTTAACTGATATATCCTACTTTTGCACACTTTAAAAATTATAATTCCTCATGACAATAAAAGCCAAGCCATGTTTCTGTGCCATGATGTTCTATTGCAAGTTCTAGACAAGATGCGCTACTCCTCAAACTTGACACCTCCATTTAGTTAGAGATGCCTTCAGATCATAGACATGCATCAGGTGGAAACAAATAGCATAGAAGAAGTGTGTTTGAAGTAAAACACATAAATTAGCATAATTGCATATAGCTGATACAGGAAGTGAAAATTACCAAGTGATGTGTTTTTAACTGTATCAACCTGAAGACACATTCAGAAGGGTTTCCCTACCATGACCATTGGTAGGTATGGAAGGCCAAAGTTTCAGCCCTGGAAAACCATAATTAGTCAAGACAGGGACAGGATATTCTCACCAACAGAAGTGGAAGACCAACCTTTCAGCTTCATGAGTCCTAGCACTTTTGGACAGCAGACAATTCTGTGCCATGGGCTATCTGGCCTCTGGCTGGTCACAGTGGTAAATTTAGGCCATAAAATCCCAGCGCGGCCTCTTGGAAGGTAGTATGGTGGTCGATCCCTGGAAGTTAGGTCAGCTGCTTGAGGTTTGATCCTGTCTCTGATGCAGTCAAAAGTTGAGCTTGTTGCAACAATGGTAGAGTTTCTAAGTTCAAGGAGTCTTTTCCCCGTGTAGCACTGCTTGGCATACAGACAGTGTATTACTGGCATGAGACCCACAGTGTTGTCCACCAGCACCACACTGTCTATAATGACGCTGCTTCCAAGGTGGAACATCAAACCATAGTCATAATTCTTGTAAGAAAGAAAGCCTGTTATTCTAGTGCAGGTCTGAAATCCATCTCCCCTGTACAGATGAATACCGTGAAGATTTGAATGGGCCACATTTTCACCGTAATAATCAACATCCAGCAAACACTCTTGGCCTCTAATATGAAATCCAATCCTCTCAGATCCTGCCACAACATTGCCATAGAGGGAGACACCAATGACAAGATTCACCTTGATGCCAGCAACCCAGTTTAATAAACCCTCTGGCTGTCTGCTTAGAATAACGAGGTTCCTGATGAGAGAATGGTTTTTCCCTTCCAAATCGACGCCAGGTCCGACCGTGTTGAACACTATATTATCATGCAAGCAGATCCCATTGCTCTTGACTGCTTTAATGCCAACTCCACAGCTACCATGAATGCTGGATGACATTACTGAGGACCGTTGAGTTACATTCCTGAATTCAATAGCAGAAAGTTGAGGAGGCCCAAAGTTCAAAAATTCAATATTTAAGAGTTGAAGTACACCTGTAATGAGATAACTGCAATGAAACAGAAGCTTCCAGAACTGCCTGAGACCTGGTTGACAACCATTCAAACATCACTCAGGCATATAACAGTAGGCAACCTTTGCCATTGTATTGCCAATAAAGGGTATTTGTTCAAAAACATTTGAACACTTACAGTAAAAAACAATCGATGACAGAACCAGAACAATCTAACTATATTCCAAGATTATTATGAAATATGTGTGCTCATGTTTCATACATATCTCACAGTCACAGTTTGCTTAGAATTGCAAAGCATATGTAAATGGATATATCCTGTGCTATGTAGTTCTTTCTTGGGCAGAACTGGCCTGGTCAATGAGAGTAGGTGAATCTCTACTACCTTCAAACTCTCTCCCTCTGGAATCCGTAAAATGTCCCACCAGTATCTTCCCAGTGCAAGGCACATCAGACTTGATCTGTATATTCCGTGTTAGGAGTCCAACTTCTGCAGACAAAGGAATGCTTCTACCATCTTCTATGTCATGGGGATGCCCTGGGGAGTTTCAGGAGACAAAATGTGCTAAGTGTCTATCATACCTATATACCAGTGCTTCAGGGGACATCCAGCCTAGCAGATTGTGCACAGCATCTCTGTAGAATCTGCACTGACATTCAGGTGGGTTTTTCCTCCAGCACAATCTACACACATCAACACTAAAACTGAAAGGCCACCTGCCCATCAAATATTCACCATGCATATATATTTTACCAACATACTCTGCTTTTAGAAAAAGGTGCTAAATCTTTTCCCTGCGGTACAGAGATGCCAAAATCAATGAACAGATTCACACTGATTTGCTTAAGCTCTACACGCAAGAGATTTTCTTCAGTACAGAAATACTGCATGAATTGCTATTAGAACTAGACCAACAACAGCATTAAATAGCAATTACCTACAGAGATCTGGTTGCAGGTATCTCCTAAAAAAAAAAAGTGCTGTTTGATGAGAATTCTGAGAGAGCCAATGTAGGTATCTAGCCTGGAATTCATCTCTGGTGACTCTTGGCATCTCCAGACTTGACTCAGTTATCCAGCCTGGTTTTATGCAGTGGAGAGAAACAGGCAATTCTCAAGTGCAATTCATTATCTATTTTATACATCTGCTATAAGTGAGCAGCATGTATTTATCTGCTTTGAGGCACTGCTCATGTAGATATCTATTTTTGTTTAGGTGAATCCCAGTAATTAGGTAGCTCTTAATTTTTCCATCAGTTTCCTTTTTGACTCTTTGCAGATATGCTTTCTAGAATGAGCTATTCAGTACAGTTTGGACCATCAATTTTACAGTATCAAAGCAGCTGAAAAAGGCAGAGAAAGATACGCCAGTAAAGTAGAATTGATCTTGCTGAGACCTGAAACAGAAGGTCTATGCTTCAGAAGGAAACTTTGAAATAGAAAAGATATGTTTCCTACCAATATGCCTGTGGATAAGGCGTTCGTGGAGTGTTATACTATGACCACTGACTTCTTTAAGTGTAACTAGTTCAGCTTGGTGGGCTTCATAGGAAGAAGAGCTGATCACAAGATCTCCCTCAGGCCTCCAGTCCACTTCATCCTCCACCATAATCCTGTAATGCCAAGATATGAAACCAATATCACTGCGAGTTAATGCTCAAAGATTTCCTAAAAAAATTGGCAAGAATCTGCAGGGTATGCACTGAAAAAAACCCTTCTGCATCCAAAACCTGATGTCTTGAAATAGTGGGATTAATCCTGAACTGCCTGATTCCTGCCACTGATAACCAAGGTATCCAGTTTCAACGTACAGTTGTAGGGTGCAACTATGCTTCTTATCAAGGATGTGACAGATTGTTGCTGCTTAAGACTTAATCAGTACAGTCAATAACAAGTGAAAGGCAATCCAGCTCTCTCTGCACCCTCTGTGTTGGACACATAGAGAAACATTTCACTGCTAAGCAAGAATACCTACTGCTATTTGAGATGTCCCAAGATATCTAACAAACAGGATTACAGCCATGATAAGGCTTGCTCATGGAGTATTCCTAAAAACAAAGATGAAAGCCATGAAAGAGTCTCAAAGGCATCACTAATGACTATAAATGTGCCTCTGATAAGCCCAGAAACTGTGTTGACATATGTGAATCCTGCCCTTGGCATTTGAATAGCCCTATGGACACCAGTATGTAGATGGTTGGATGGTTGGACTGGATGATCTTGAAGGTCTTTTCCAACCTTGGTGATTCTGTGATTCTGAACTACACTGACTCAGATAGGAATTTAGCTTTTAAAACATTTCACACAAACACTACATTTTCTTTTAATCTTGAAGATCTCCCATTGCATTCAAAATTATATACAAACCTCCTGGTTTTTTTAAATAGAGAAAATAAAAGCACTTAGTGAAATCAGAATTGATGACAATCTGTAATTAAATATATTTGATAAATACCTACGGGTGCTACTACAGGGCAATTAATGCTGGCCAGGTGGTGAGCTATGCTCAGCTACTTACTGATTTAATAGCCCATGGTAAGAATTTAGAGAATATTTCATCCTGCAGTCAAATGTGATAGAAGTATAGAGAAATGAAAGTCCTAGCAAGGCATGTGGCAAAGTTTTTAGTGTCCATTCTCAGGGTCTATTTCAAAGATGAACGAGCTCAAGTTGAATATTTTCAACTCTCAGCACCTGTCATTTGTGGAGGACAGCTTCTGAAATGGCAGGAAAGTTCTGGTGCAATGGAGAGCCACATACTGTTCAAGGATCATTGCACTGGCAAGAAGATAGCAAAACAAAGCAAGGTAACAAGAATTGTGGCACATATTTGAGATTTTTGACAGTTTCTGTGAATCTTAAGTCCAGTCCCAGTCATACAATCCAATACTAATTCACCACTTCTGGGCCCAAACTTAACACTTGTGGCTCTTGTAATTCAAGAAGTAAAATAAGAGAAATCAGTAAGCAAAAGAAAGCATAGTTTGTACGAGACATCATCTAACATGCCAAATTCTGAAATATTAATTTAGGCTTTTGTAAATAAAAAATGTATTTTTTGAAAGCATAAATCCTTCTTTGACTCACGTGTCAACTCATACTGGAAAATGTATGCAACATCTTCACTCACTCAAGAAAAACCTACTTCCATCAGCTTTCCTAGCACTGACTTGCCCACTTCCTGTACCTAACCACATTGACTTTTCCTGGTTATTAGTAGCTTCTGAAAAAAAAAAAAAAAAA
>NW_024884966.1:3029330-3068187 GCF_019232065.1 Centrocercus urophasianus
CAATCTATATACAGCCATTCATCTCTCTCCTCTCCTCTCCTCTCCTCTCCTCTCCTCTTTTTTTGATAATGGAAACAACTACTGTGCCATATTTAAGGTAGGTGAATGAACTCCAAATACTTGTATCTTAGCACCTCCCGATATTTCACATAAAACATTTGGGCAGCAAGCCAGGACTAGGTTGGATCCATTTCATCCAAACATTTAACTGGTGCGGTTCAGCCAAGAATCTACTGACCTTCCATTAAGATAGGGAAGAAGAAGAACTTCCAGAGGGTGATTCTGATGCACCATGGCTTGCATCAGCATCTGAAAGCATCTGTCTATCCACCAACTATACAACAGTTTTAAATGATCAATTAATATTAGATATTCAAGTCTGTGAGAGCTAGCAACAAACATTCTGTCTTTGTTTGTGTGCCTCCGCTGTCAATCTCCACAATGAGTCTACAAATAATTCCTTCCTAAACGCTGATATTTCACCATTACCTAGATGGGATCTCTTCCAATGAGTTTTTATTAGGCCTAACTGTTAGGTATTTTCTTTTTCCTACATGGTTGAAGGTAAGTGTTTGGAAGTGTTTGACTTACTGAAAAACTTGATGAAAATTTCATGTAAGAAAGTCAGGAATAAGAACTCCAGAGAGACAGGTGCTTGGCCATGCTACATAGCTAACAGTGAGTGGTCAAGGCACTTACAGGGGAGATCCTTACACAAACACATTCCCTGGCTTGGGTGAAAAGCTTGAACTTCAGGTAGCAGACATATTCATCTAACAAGCAGCTGTGGTAGCTCCACTTAATCTGCCTTAAGATGTGGTTTCGTCAAAGCCTTCCTACTGAAATAGGCCCATGTAGTTATGTCTGCTGCACCAGCTATAATAAGTTATGGAGGTGCAGCAATGGGAGAGAGAAGGTAGAAATCAAAACTATATCAGAAAAGTGAAAAATACATATCCTGAAAGGGTCACATCTAAAATACCTTACTCCTTGAGTTGCACAAGCAACCTTATATTCTCCAGTCTAATTCACTGCCTATACAAAAAAGATTTCTCAGATAGGAGAAATTATGATTCACATAAATGACGCTTACTTGCAGACAATACTTACTGAAGTACTGATTTCTGAGTTTTGTTTAATTCAAAGGTGAAATACATATGTAAGTCTCAAGTCAAAATGAACATCCTAATCACCAAGATATCAGCCATTGAGGATTTCATCCAAAAAGAAAGGAAAAACAGAGGGAGAGAAGAAGGAAGGGAAAGATAGAGAGAAGGATAGAATTAAAGAGAAAAGAAAGAAAGGAAGGACAGAGGGAAGAAAAAATCTTAGCTTTGTTCCTCTTTAGAACTGAATCTAAAAACTGTATAATTTTCTTGCAAGGAGCCACACATAACTGTTCTTCTACCTAGACATAGTTTAAACAGTGTCTATCACAAAGGAAAAGAGAAATATTAGTATAAGCCACAGAAACGGGAATTTTCATTTCATTTGGAGCCATATTTGGGCAAAAGATCACCTTTCATTGCCAGGAGCAACACTAGCTCCAAGATGTGTCCAAGACTTCCCAGGATAAGAGCTATAAATTTGCACCTTCCCATAAACCCCTGGAAAAAAAATAGAAAGCAAAAGTTAGGGAAATATTGAGTAACTAAATATACTGAAATCTTTCTCTATATTAAAGCATTTTCCTATGTTTTACAAGAAGTGTATGAACAGCACATAACTTGAAATAGAGAGTAAAGCAGAAATAAATAACTTTTAAAACGACTGTTGCACATAAAGCCAAGAAAGGGTTTGCTGGCCTCCGTTTTAGTGGGTGGATTAATGTCCCACTTGGACAACTTTTTCATGACATACTATGTCACAGAATCATAGAATCATTAAGGTTGGAAGAGACCAGACTGTCAACCCGTGACCACCATGCTCACTAAGTCACTACAGCCCATGTTACGACAGTCCTAAAGAAGACAGTATTGGGAATGTAACTCAGGTTATTCCACAAAGAAATACATTCTATGACCTTCCATTTGTAGTGGTTTAAGATGATAGGATGGACAGTTACAAAGTCTTATTTGATTTATGATAACATGTAAAACTGCAGCAATATATGCCTGCTTTTCTCACCCCTAAGATGATGCCCTAAAATATGATAGAAAGTCATGCTGTTAGCCACAGCTAAATTTCACCTCCTAAGGTTTTTAGAGTTTAAAAAACCCTTCAGAATTAATTTCCTATGTAAATTAAGTTTCTGTCTTGCCTTCTGAACATTCTGCTTACTCATCTGCTAGGTTTTTAGTTTCCTGATCAGTGTGTAACAGTTTCTTAGGGTCTTACATGCAGACTGTGGGGTTTGATGGATTATTCATTTTTCTCCAAATTGCTGTAGTAGTCTACAAATCTAGATCCTAGAAATTGCTGTTGATCGCGGAACTGAATTTCTACAAAAGTCCACCAATCAATTAAGTCTTTCAATCATAGAATCATAGAACAGCCTGGGCTGAAGGTCTAGACGATTCTTTGAGGTCAAGATCAAAGATCATCTAGTTCCAACCCCCTGCTGTGTGCAGGTCGCCAACCAGCAGACCAGGCTGCCCAGAGCCACATCCAGCCTGGCCTCGAATGCCTGCAGGGATGGGGCATCCACAGCCTCCTTGGGCAACCTGTGCCAGTGCCTCACCACCCTCTGGGGAAAAACTTCTTCCTCAGATCCAACCTAAACCTCCCCTGTCTCACTTTAAAACCATTCCCCTTGTCCTATCACTATCCACCCTGGTAAAACCAACCATCTAAACAAATGTTTTATATTTATAAATGGAACTGAATGCACTGTGACCATGCTAACGTTTATCATGATTGCTCCCTCTCATTTCTCATATAAAGACCTCCAAACTGGACACCTTTTTGCATACTGTCCTAACAAAAACTCCACAGAAACTTTAGGAACTGACCTGGTAAATGTTTTACCTCAAAACTATGGATGTACATTTGTAAGATGTTTTTTTCTTCTGTGTGGCACAGTAATAGTCTCAACAAAAGCAGACTTGGCAATTGCCTAAGACTGGTATGCTATAAGGAGTTATGCTCATGTCTCATACCAATACTCCCTGGGTGGACATTTATTTCCTCCAGATGATCACAGTAAATCCCTTCAGATGCCCGAAGAAGGATCAGTAGCTTTGAATCCCTTTCTAGAGGATGTTGAAAAGAACCTGAAATAAAGAGAAGACAGCAACAACCACCACAGAGGTATCAATGGTTTTGTGATGCTGAAATGGTGCTCTCCCTTGTCTCATGGAAATGGTTTCCATGCACCTTGCTCCCTGCCAGAGGTCTCTCTAGGAGCTAAGCTGAACATGAAGAATGCCACTCCTGTCTGTGGAAACATTTTGTCCACATCCCATAACTTAGGATCATGCACGCCCAAGGCTCTCCTTGGAGTCAGCAGAAAGAAAAGTTCCTCCATCGGGTGACTCACACACATCCTATATGGCCTGGATTGCCCCTTGGCAGTGGCAGCCTCTCCATTGACTTTGTAGGCAGCCTGGAGAGACTGCTCCAAACTCAGATATTTCAGTTAAGTGCTTAAATTAAAAGGGAATGGAGAGCTGAATCTAAATTTAGAGTCCCAGGCGGGTTTGCCCAAGGTCAAGCAATGAGTGTGTGAAGACAGGAGGTTCTCATTCATCTCTCTGATCACTGAACATTTCTTTCCCCCACTCATCTTTTCCTTTCTGCTCATTTAAAATTTCACCAATTCCGAGATAACTGTTCCATTCTGCAGCCAGGATGGCTAAGAACAGCCTTTCAAACCAACAGAAAGATTTTATTAGTGGAGGGAAAAAGAAAATACCCAAGAAGTTGTGGTGTGTGTGATGTCGCTCTTATCTTGTGATAAGTCTGTACAGTAAACTGTATTCCAACTGTGACTTCATTTATTTCACCAAGGGTAGTTTACAGTTTCAGAAGAAAATGGCCCAACATTAAACAGATACTAGGGAGGAAAAAGTAGGACAGTTTTTGCCCTGGAGAAATGTATGCGGAGTCCAGTAAAAGAGTTCAGCATTCCTTTAAAATTAGAGATTAAATCAATTATGCAACAGAAAACTGCAGCAGATGTAGAACTAAAAAATATATACATATCCATACAAAATTAGCTGGCCTGTCATCTTCTTTTAATATTTAAAAATTACTAGTTTGGAAAAGATAGCTGATTTTGTATCCTAAAGAAACATTCCTTTTAAAGAGTGTTTTTAAATTAATTGAAATCAATAAATAAATTCATTGTTCCCCAGCACTGTCTGACTGATATCTGTGAGCATTTAAATTCACCGTGCAGTTTTATAAGGATAAAAGACCAAAAGCACAAGTCTTGCACGCTCTCCATCCAGCACATCTCATCCCAATCTCATCCCTTGTTTCTGCTCTGGGAACAGGGATGGAATTCAAGCATACAGTGTCCATCATCCATCCAACTCATCTTGACTTTCTTGTTTGAACTCCCGTACCTCCCATAGACAAACACTAGTTTCAGAGGGGAAAGCACGCGACAAGGACTTTTACCACTGATGCACTAGGTTGAACAAACATCCAGCTAGAGCTGCAGAAGAGTTACGCAGACATTTGTGTCTATTTTCATACCCAGGGTGACTGTTTTCCTGGCTTCACCTTCTCAGCAAGATGTGATTTGAAATACTCACCCTGAACATACCTTCCCCGGTCCTCAGGTCAACCCTGCCCCCAGTGATGAAGTTATCAGCTATGATGATGACCCCAGAAAGACTCAAGGAAAATATTTAGGCAACTTAACGCTGGTGTTATGAAAGTATTCACAGTTACCTTTTCCTAATCATAATGACAACCCTTTCAACTGGGGTGTTTTTATCATTGTGAATTATTATTCGTGTTATCACCAGTGTTATTATTTTACTGCTGGTTACGAAGAGCTTAACATTTTTTTCTAATTAAGTCAATTAAAAATAGCTCTGTACTATATTCAACTCTCAGCTCTACTTTAAAACAATTTTTAAGTGGGCTTCCAGGCTTGACAATCACAGAGAAATGTTTGGAAATGTGAACTTTAAAGGCTTGAATTGGAAGTTATGACGCTTTAAAAAGAAATATATCTACATTTAGCTAAAATTTGTGATTTTTTTTTTTTTTAATCCCAAAAAAGCATGGCAATATTTTAGGGAATGCTGCCCTTGTTAAAATCTCTCTTTCTCTCAAATCAGAGTGAGAAACAAAGCAGCTACAATAAAAATTCATGGTTACTCATCACCGTATTAAATCCTTTAAAAAGAAACCCCAAAAGAGAAGATGATGTTCTTAAGAATGGTTAGTTGCCTGGAAACTGTTAACAGTACACTACATAAAAGAATGCAGGAGGTGTTTGCGACTAGAAAAAAATTGACTTGTTTTCTAAATATTTAGAACAAAAATAACCCCAGCATTGCTTATTTCTATTAATAGTTTTAAGTCAACGAGTGTAACATGAATGCAAGGAATACCAAAGAGCTGGCCTGGAAACTCATTGAACTACTAAGGTGGACTTTTCAGTAAGTTCGGATCACTGACAATATCTCAGAGCTCTTGAAGAAACCTACGACTGTGCCAATATTTCAAAGAAAGATAAAAGTAAGAGCACCAGGTAATTACAGCCCTGTCAACTTGACACTGATTGTAGGGGGAAAAAATAAAAATAAAAATGGAATGTCCAACCCTGAACACAATTAATAAATCGTTAAGGGGGGATGATACAATTAATGCCAATCGACATGGCTTAATAGAAAATAGGTCCTGTGAAACTGCCTTGTTATCACCTTCTCATGAGACTACAGTTGATAAAGATATGATACAATTGGCTTCCCCAAAGCATTTGACTTGGTAGCACAAAACTTTCTGATTAACAAAATACATCGGTATGACTAGAATATGGCACACATTGGTTTCCAGGCTGACTGATTGAAATAGGACTTTCAGCTCAAGCAGGCCAAGTGATCCTGCAACCACTGTGGCATATGACAATTTGTCAGTGCCCCAAAGGGGTATCAAGGGACTGGAAGTACACAGGTAAGTGGTAAGCCAACACAGCGATAGTTTGGAAGAGAAGAATATAGGGGAGAAAGTGAAGAACGTTCAAAATGTGATAAAACATGTCTTGAAGAGCTCCCTCAGCTTACTCAAAGGAAAATCCAAAATAGTTAATGCACAAAAGTCAGCGGGCAGGATAACTTTCATGATCATGTGAAACAACGGTCCTAGGAAATTACAGCTTTTGTAATAAGTCATTTTGGTAAAAAAAAAAAAAAAAAGAGTTGCTATAGACACAGGAATCATCATCTCTGCAACACACATGTGAAGGATCTGGGTTTAAGTGCTGTCTTTGAACTCTGGATGTGAGAATTTCAAGTTACTTGCACCACTTTATTGTGGTGAGTAAGCCTTACAGAAAGTCACAAAGCTCTCAAATTACCCATCCTGCACATCAGATGCAGAGAAATGGATCCCATTCCGTGCTCCTTATAGGCTTGCCAATTTGACGACAGCCTGGTTGATCGTAAGGTGAGATGATAAAGCACAGCTGGCAGAGAGGTGAGAAAAGGGTAATTGCGACCAGAAGCCAACAGAACTGGTTGGTGAGAAATGCAGAAAAGTTCAGAAGGGAACAGTGCCAGCATATGTTGAATCATAGAATCATAGAATGGTTGGGTTGGAAAGGACCTCAAGGATCATGAATCTTAAACCCCCACCACATGCAGGGCTACCCACCTGCACATTTAATACCAGCCCAGGCTGCCCAGGGCCCCATCCAACCTGGCCTTGAACACCTCCAGGGATGGATGGGGCATCACAGCCTCTCTGGGCAGCTGTTCCAGCACCTCACCACTCTCATAGGAAAGAACTTCCCCCTGACATCCAACCCAAATCTTCCCTCCTTGAGCTTAAAGCCATTTCCCCTTGTCCTGCTGTTATCTACCCTCTCAAAGAGCTGATTCCCCTCCTGTCTGTAGGCTCCTTTTAGGTACTGGAAGGCTGCAATGAGGTGACCCCGCAGCCTTCTTTTCTCCATGCTGAACAAGCTCAGCTTCGTCACCCTGTCAAAGTAGGCAAGACCTTCTCAAACACACATCTTCTTGCAGCTAGGATGCAAAGTTTGCTAATTTGCCCAGATCAGCCTGGGCAAAGCTCCCAAGCAATATTTTTTCCCCTTCTTCGGTGCAGATGGGAGTAATCACGTCGATGCCAGAGAGCTGGGCTGCCTGCACAGGCACAACACAGTGACAGTGTGCCTTCCCAGTCTCCCTGGTGCTTGATGTCACATCACACAGCCTCACTGTAGGTGTGTGCAGTTCCGCAGAGGGTCTAAATTGATGCTCTTTCAGGAAAAATTGGCACAATACATAAAAAATACCATGTATGTCATAGGAAAATAGAAGAAAAAAAAAGAGAAAGAACAGAGAGAAGGGTATATTTTTTCTACCCAGATTTTCACTTGCTCTGGATTTGGTTTTCTGTTGCATTTCAAAAGAATTTTCCATTGTTTTCGTGTTTTACTCCGATTCCAGATGTTCTTGACAATTTTTAACGCTTTTTTTCTCTATTTTTCCACAGCAAATCCCATTCAATTCCTTCTCAGAATAGCGGGTGTTTCCTGTCTTCTAACCTTTCTTTTATTTACAACATAACACTCTGCAACAGCTGTTGCATATAAGAGTAAGGAATTCTCTGAGATAAGGCTCCCTCCCTTCTATTCATAGACTTTGCTAAGCATCTTGCTGTGACCTTCTCCAATAGAAGCTCTGTGTTTCCCAAATCTGAAACTTCTTGGACTCTGCCTGACCAGCTACTTTGATAACAGTGGTGTATTGTCACCAGAAGACCTGCAGAATGTTTATCTGTGGTCAGTGCATAGCATTATCCTTCACAAGGCATTTCTTCAGATGTCCAGGATATACTCTGCAGTGAAGCTGTACGAAGGAGGCATCATGTTGTTGCCTCTTATAGCTGCTGCTGCCAAACAAGCAGAAGAGATAAGAGGCAGACAGAGAGAGCTGCAGCCAGCAGCCAGAAATGAGAGATGAATAAGCGAGATGTAAGATGAGATTCAGCTGCCAAAATATGGATACCTAGAGTCATTTGAGAGCTCTAGACCTCTTCAAATCCAGCGTGTGAGGATGACAGATAAGAGACACGGATCAACAAGAGAACAGAGCCAGATGGGATTCCTGAGTGTGCCCTAAGTGATTCAAAGTCCCTATTTTTAGGCATCTGAACTATTTTCCCAGGGAGATTCATATGCTTCATCCCTGCAGACAGCCAAGGTCAGGCTGGATGGGCTGTGAGCACTGCTGGAGCTGTGGGTGTCCCTGCTCAGTGCAGGGAGTGGGACCAGACGGTCTTTAAAGGTCCCTTCCAAATCTGATGATCCCATGATTCAATGGACTATGCTGCAGTTTCTTCATGTAGGTGAATCCTTGTTCCCTGAACATGTGAGATAACAAAGATCAGACAGAGCAGCTTAGGCTACATTTTAATCTAGATAACCATATCAAGCAGTCCCACAGAAGCAGCTCACAGGCTGATGTCCACATGTAACAAGTAAACATAAGTGCCTTAAGCATGCAAACCAAATCTCTACCCCAGATTGATACTATCAGTTGAAAGAAACCAATGGCTTGGGAAGAGCAAGAAACAGAGATGAAAGCTGAGAGATGAAACGAAGGAGATGCAGATGGTGCAGTGAACTTTTCAAAACGCTTTTTCTGTTATCTGGGATGAAAAACTTCTTGCAGTATCCCATGTTCAACAGAAGTCATGTAGCTGCACAGGGATGTAATGGGACTGTTTGGTGGGACTCTGAGCTCACAACTAAAGAATATGGCACCCAACTGAGGTAGTGGAGAAGCTGGAGAAGAAAGTCCTTTGGTAAGACTCGCTTGAGCCTCAGTTGTGCATATGAGGCTGAGCATTAATCATCATTAACATATCATAGATTCATAGAATGGCCTGGGTTGAAAAGGACTTCAAAGATTGTCCAACACCCTTCTATGTGCAGGGTCACCAACCGCCAGGACAGGCTGCCCAGAGCCACATCCAGCCTGGCCTTGAATGCCTCCAGGGATATGGCCCCTTGCCTCAAAGGAGTGACAAGCAGCCATCATGAGATATGCAAAAAAAAGAAGAATGTGAGATGTTGAGACTGAAAAGAGAAATGCTATCTGGGTAATTAGTTAGTGGTTCTACTAGAAAAAGCAAAAAATAACCTGGATGAGCATAGCAGAAATCAGGATGAATCCAACAGATCGATGTGTACAGAAGGTTCTTCAGCATCTTCTACAGCTTTATCAAGAATTGAGAGCTTTTTTCAGCACAGGAAGGGATCAATTTCTATGCATGCTGTCTGTTCTATATTGCTGACTTGGGTTAAAATGAATGCAACCATCCCAGGACAGAACATAAAAAGAACCTCTGGTACACTGAGATGAGCATTACCTTTCTTCATCTAAAACTGCACTGAGGGTATTTAGCGAATCACTTATTCTCTCTGAATCTCCATCTCTTCTGTTACAGATTGGAAAAATAATTGTTTTTTTAAACAATTGCCAGCTCAGAAAGGTAAAAATAAATGGTATTCCTTGAATGTTACTGCTGATATCATCATACCCTGAGGCAACAATGCTGAGGGGCCAGGATCACTTTGTGGATAGACCCACACACATTGCTTCTTGTTTGTCTGAGGGCTCAAACAGAGGTTTTTCAATCCGTTCCAGAGCATGAATAATCTCAAAGCTCACTGATTCTACTGATCATAACTGACACTGACCACGGATTATGCCACACACTGAAGAACAGACGATGGACCATCCAACTTCAAAGGCCCCCAAATCTCCCAGCTTTTGCTGTATCTTCCCATCCCAGTTTCCCTACAAATTACTGTTTTAGCAAAGTCATTTGGATCTGGTTGATGTTTCAAAAACTCCACTTTTACAATGATTTTTCCTTTGTTACATATTTCTAATGTCACTGAATTTCTCACAATTATGTTTTAAACACCTGACTTAGTTTATTTTTACCTGAAAGTAAGATGCCAAGTGCTATTAAGGGTACCAAAGTACAAGTAAGTTGTGTTTTCAGAGCTTATCATCATTCTCTAGCAGCTGAAGTGAACAAAATACTCATACTGCCTGGAAGTGTTGGTTTGGCACAGGCCACTGGATTTGCAGCAACTACAAGGCCAAAGATTCCTGTGCCAAAAACGGGGCATGGAGATGTTACACAACAGGGAGGAAACTGGATCACATGATGTCAACTTCAGATCCTGCTCAGACAGTGTTGAATGTCGATGTCCACATCCATTAAATTTGTTTACTAAACTGCCTCATTATCTACTTTGTGTCAGGATTTCTTTAGGGTGGGGTAGAATTGGACAGATGGGCTTCAGAACCTTCCTTCAGGCACGGAACAGCCAGGATTGGACAGATGGGCTCCAAGAAGCTACCTTTAGGCCTTGAACACATGAGAAGAGAAAGAGGAAGGGAAAACACACGCAATCTCAATTTTAGAAGCAAGCACAGAAGCCAGTGAAAGATGTTGGAAACTTGAGGTTTCTACCCACCTATCATCTTTGCACCTCAAGCTGGAGCAAGGGCATCTCTCCAGAAGAAGCTGGACCATGATTCAACAGCTGCAAATACCTGTTTGGCTTTTAATGTCATGACTAGTCACAGATATGCTGCAGGGGACTTTGTGCAGCTAAGTGCTTCTATGTTTTTTAATAAGCTTTTTATCAGCGAACACATGCTTTTTCTTAAAACCAATATGAAACCACATTTAAAGCACCATAGATTGGAACTAAGAAATGACTGAGAGTCTTTTAAGTATATAGATATATTAACCTCCCAGATTTAGCTTTTAAACCCTTTTTTTTTTTTTTTACAATAGGAAACAAGGCAGCAAAATAACTCTTTTGGCCACCACTGTATTAACTAAACAGTCCCTTGAGATTAACAGCAAACAAATACTGGAGATCACAAACAAATTATCTTTTTAAAGTTCATGAAACCAATCTTGAGAAAGGTCAGACAGTGATCAACAATGTGATCCCAGAGTCCTAAGGATTCCTGTAAGTAAATACAATGCCCAGCTTTAGGAACCTTGATAATTCAAGGGAACTGCTTAATAACTTCTGTGCAGAAAAACACTGAGCTGTCCATTGCAAGTAATGTGGAACAGCCCCAGTAATAGTGGGGACTCTGAAAGCACTAGAACTAGGGCCAGGCAGCACCTCACATGTACAGTGGGTTGAGAAGAACAAATGTTCTGAATCCAGCTGTGCCAAATGTACAACATGGAGAGATTTTCAGACAAAATGCTTTTCCACCTTTTGCTTGTGTTGGCTTTGAATATCTCTGTTACAACAATTAAGAGCCTCACAGATATCAAGGACTGCTTGAGCACTGCTTGAATAAGAACCTGCCCTGAGGAATTGCTGTCTTATGAAGCAGCCCCACGTGAAGTAGGGAGGACTTTCACAAGCTCCAGATGAAATCTCAGCCACCATGAAATCAGGAGAAGTTTTGCTATTGACTTCAGTGGAGCAAGGACTGCAGTAGTTGTAATATGATGCTATTAAATGAACATGTAATTAGTTCCAGCAGATAATCCTTGTATAGTTAATGTGTATAGTTAATTCTCAGGGTCCACACTGCTGACACCCAGATAGATACTGCAGCAGTAGAATCATAGAATCATTCAGGTTGGAAAAAACATTTAAGATCATCAAGTCCAACCCCAGCCCACCCTCATCACGCCCATGGACCACATCCCTCAGTGCCACATCTCCAGGGTTCCTGAGCACCTCCAGGGATGATGACACCACCATTCCCTGAGCAGCCTATGCACTAATGTCCAACGTGAATCTCCCCTGGCACAACTTAAAGCCTATCTCTTCTCCTATTGCTATTACCTGGGAAGAGGTAACAGAATGACTAGAAGGTTTCTAAACCAAAAGGTTTCCTTCTTTCCTCGTCCATCAAGAATAGAAATAAAACTCCAGGTAACCCCAAGACAGGCTGCTCACTTACCCACGTTCAGTGTACCTCCCACAACCACAATACAGGCTGCACTCAGGACATTGCTGGAGTTGGTGGGGAACTCAAGAGTCCCAAGGATGTAGAGACCTCTTAGAGGAGGAAGATCTGTGTCCACCAGGATGGTCCGGTCTGGGAAACAAAGCAGAAAGTGATTTGGAATGTAAGCATGAAAGTGGAGAAGCTTGAAATGTTTGCTTTTCTCAAGATTAGATTATTTAAATTTTCAATTAGAACCAGTGGAACAGGACTTGTGCGTTTGTGCCACTTCCACAGCCAGAGCTTCATCTGCAGCTGAGCATCCATGGCATGACTTTAATCTGATAAATGAATGATAACATCATATTTGTAATATTATATTCATATCTGCATGTCTAAGTCTCATCAAATGTCACATATGAACATGAAGAATGCATATGAATGGCAGCAAGTTGGAGACATGCCGATCTCATTGGGTGAGTCTGGTTCTATTTGTGAAAATAAATCTTGATCAACTAAAACAATACAGCGTGAATAATTTAAGCTGTCCAGACGATGTTTTTCCCTCGTGATATTGCAGAGAACAAGAATGAATGAAGTGAAAAACTACTGCATTCCCTGTTAGTTGGTAGATTGACAGAAACCAAGGGAATCATTGTTCCCTCAGCTACTTGAGGATAAAGCAAGGAGCGTGAGTCACTTCTGACCCCATTTCCAAATTCCTTGATCCCCACTTCGACCAAGCTGATACTAGAAGTGCATTACAGCATTGGATATCACTGGAGATCAATTCATGACTTCCTGGGCTAGCTTATTTCTGTTAATTTTGGACTGGCATTGGCTGAGCACACTGACATCACACTGCTGCCCCCCCAGATGTGCAAATTTACAGTCGATGAGCCATCCAAATGCCAATAAAGCTTTCATTCTAGGGCATGAGTAGGACTTAAACAGCGCTTATCTAAATGGTAGTCCACCACACGGAGGTGAATTCCCCCCTCAGGACACATCTAATGTCCTTTAATGTCACTGGGAGTTTTTCACTGGAAAACACCTCAGACCCTTGAATTGCAGTGTTCAGCTCCTTTCCTTATCAACAAGAGTAGCAGCTTCCTGGAATGGAATCTCAGACACAGCGGACGTGCCTGTAAAGAGGAGGGTTTGATGAGATGCTGCCATTCAGACTCTTAATGTGGAGCAGAAGTCCCCTGTAGGATTGTGGCCTTCATAAAAATAACTTGCAGAAAATGTCTATTGTCAACATAAGGGCAGTTGCCAAATCCTACTCAGAGATTTCCTGTGGCCTTCCTTTGATATCATGCGTATTTATTGTGAGGCACAGCTACAGAAAACAGAAGGGATTAAGGAGCACACATTTTCCAGTGGCCTTTGACATAGAAGTGTGAATGGGCCACCTGAAACTCCTACTGACATGCAACGTCTTCAGAAGTGAATGAGATGTTAACCCTTTTGCTTCTGCCAACGCCATTAGCACCCTCTTTGACAAAAACAGAATCGTGCAATGCTCCAGGAAAGTCTTCTCCTGGGAACAGGCAATTAGTGAGCCATTCATTGTGAAGGTTTGTTAAATCTTCTCAGACTGTCTGCAGGAAACATAAAACCACACAAAGCACACGCAGAAGGGGACCTCAACGATATGAGTAGGTTGGTTCAATGCCAGCATGCCCAGGTCCTTTGGTTTTGCAGTCCTGATGCGTCACAGGTGTGTAGGGAGAGGGAATCACTGCATGCTCGGGGGGCCTGGGTCTGCTTACAGATTTGCTCATGCTTTCTTCATACGCTGTCCTTGTAATTCAGTCTTTCCAGTCTTCCTTTCCATTTTTTTTTCCTTCTTTCTCTCTGGATATCTGCAAAGGACACGCTGGTTGCTCTGTTCTCAAAGCGTACGCCAAGCACTGCAGCTATCCATGGTCACTCAGAACACCCCCATCTCAAAAAAAATCCCTGCATTCTAGGGCTGAAGCATCGTTCAAACATGTGACATTCTCACAGCATTCCGACGTAGTAAGTCTCTACAGAGCAAATGCAAGTGTAACACTTTTTTCCCTAAATCTCATACCAACAGTACTCCGTATATTTTCATAGGCATGAAGAAACTCTTGTCTATAATCTCTTTATAGGACAGGTGTAGTCCTATGCCCTGCAGAGCTGAGAAGGCTAGGCACAGTATGTGAGGATACGAAACAGAGGGAAGAGAATAAGGGGAAAGATGTTGTTAAAATGATATCTCTCAGACAGAACGGGTATCTAGTTTGTGAAATCACAGCTCGAGAATGTGGCAAAAAGCTGCAGCTGACAAAGGCCATAAGTATATTCATCAAACACAGACTGAAACATTTTTACAAGGAAAAGAAGGGCTCCTAGGCATACTATTTATATGTCAGGTTCCTGTCTTGAACAGGTATTTTTTGCTGAGTTGCACGTTCTTCAGAAAAAGGTTTCCTGGAGGAAATTGCGGCCCCTCTGTAACTGTAGCATCATACATGTGAGCCCTGAAACACAGTTATATGAAATTCTCCCAGAGAATCTCTGCAAACCTGGGGTTTCCTCAGTTGAACAGAGCCACAGGGTGTGATGCCTGGGGTATGAAGTTCTCAGAGGGGGAAATGTTGCTCTGTAGGGACAACAGAAGGCTCCTTCGCAGCCAAACAGGTTCTTGCACACTTGAGAAAGACAACAGATTCAAGGGAGGCCTCAGGATGAACACAGTCCGTACAGAATATGCTCAGTCATACATTCTAAGGAGATGGGTACAAAGGGGTTAAGATCATAAACCTTCAGTCACCGAGCTCAAGAGATTTACTTTCACAGAATGACAGAATTGAGTGGCTATTCTCCAATGAAGACATTCTCATAATAGCAAGCAACTGCTTTTAGAAAGCGATAGTTCAAGCCTGAAAACAGGGCTAGATTTCATTATCCATATATTTTCTTCTACACAAAAGCTCGCAGGTATGCTACAGTCTTAATGTTCAGATGTACCACACTGAGAACTCGCTAATGACTCCAGCACTGACACAAAATGCCTTTGATCAACTGTATTGCACTATAAAACACCATAGCATGCCATTGAATGGAAATCAGGCACAACAGAAGAGCTATTATATGAGATACAGTACTCCAGCATTCATCTCTTCAAACAGGAAAAGTTCAAAGAAAATCAAAATCAGAAAATGAATAACAAAGTGAATTCCACCACTAAAAAAAAAAAAAAAGAAGAAGAAGAAGAAGAAGCAGAAGAGGAAGAAAAAGAAATTGCCAGAGGCTACATGATATCATACCAGTACCCTTCAAAACAGCATTCCACCAGCTGAAATTATAACACGTTCTCCTCTCAACACTGAGCGCGCTGCGTCAGGACTGTGTCACACTGAAAACCATAAAGCAAAGCCCTGAAAATCCAAGGGCTTGAGAAGCTAATGCTGCCAGACCAGCATGACTAAACTCCTCCAGCTTGTTTTTCAAGGTGCAGAAGCTGCTCAAGCCTGTGTGGTGAATTCAAGAAGTCCTTGTGGGACGGCTGCAGCTCTGGAGGGTTAAGAGATAACAACGCATATTCCTGAAGCCAGAATTATCCAGCTGGAAGAGACTCAGACCTTCAGGGGAGTCAGACACTAAGAAGACTTGCAGCATTCCAGCACTGAAAGTTAATGTAACAGGAGAGACCCACCTTTGCTGCAAGAACTTCTGAGTTTCACCAATGCTTTCAAATAGGGCAAAACCAGAAGACCTTCATATTCATCCTTATTTCCAGCTCTCCAGATTCACTCAGAGATTTCAGCACTGTGTGAAGCCTGGATCAAAGGCCCCCACTGCGGTTCTTCTCACTAGAAACAAGATCTGAACAACCATTGCTTGCTTTCTTTTTCATTCAGGGATGAGAGGACTGACACAGTAATGCAGAGATAGGTCCAGAACTTGGCTTTCAAGCTGAAAATCATTGTGGATAGCTTCCAGAACAGATAATTAGGAGTAGCTAAAATAGGCTACTCACAGAGATCCCCCACAGCCCCTGGCCGTGTGCTGGGCACCCTAATCTGGTTGGCCCTGCTGGAGCAGGGGGAAACAGAGGGATCCAGAGAGTCTTAAACTGAGACAGGGGAGGTTTAGGTTGGATATGAGGAGGAAGTTTTTCCCCCAGAGGGTGGTGAGGCACTGGCACAGGTTGCCCAAGGAGGCTGTGGATGCCCCATCCCTGCAGGCATTCAAGGCCAGGCTGGATGTGGCTCTGGGCAGCCTGGGCTGCTGGTTGGTGACCTGCACACAGCAGGGGGTTGGAACTGGATGAGCACTGTGGGCCTTTGCAACCCAGGCTGTTCTATGATTCTATGATTCTGTGAAATGGGAAGGAAAACATGAATAAAATGCCATGACTAAACAGCTCTTAATTATTTCATTCTAGATTCTGGATCCAAGCAAGGACCTTGCATTTCTTGCAACTAGAAACTCATATACACAGTTGTGGCAGCAAAGCAAGGTATGAAAAATGGACTGAAATTTCTTCTTGCCCAGTCTTCTTGCCTAGCTTTCGTTTGAGCATATGGTGCACTTGTCACACTAACAATGGCTATGATTCCAATTTAAGACACTGCACACTGTCAACTCCCACCATAAATAAAGGTTTCAACATCTCCAAGCCAAAAAGAATGAGGAGGAGAGGAAAAAGAAAGCAGGAAGCAAGGAGAGGGTAATCAGAAGAGATAGATGGGCAATCGAGCAGTTCTTTCTCAAGAGAGTTCAGGTGATGGACAAATTTGTGTTCGTACTCATGTTGCTATTCTTGGGGTAAAACAGAAGAACAATTCCAGAAATGGAAGGGTGAGGAGACGGGTTTCTGCACACCTGCTGATCATATATCTCAATTCTAGCGATAGAAACCAAGGTGTTTTTTATCACTGATAGGAATAAGATGGGCCTGTCCACCAGTCCTACCATTTTCACATACTGTTTCCTTCTTTTTGTCTGTTAAACACTTAGTTGTGACTTTTCCACTCAGTAAAGCTCCTCTGAAGAGCAGACAGTTTCACTGCCTGCAGTGGAGGAGCTGAACACTGCAATTCAGAATTGCAAGCTCCCAGTGCCTAATCCCACTCAGGCACTAAATTTTGACCCCAAAGACTGTAAGGCCACATTGCACAGCAACAGGCCTAAGCTAACGAGCTTTGCCTCTCAGGAGAGCTAATTAGTTCTGGTATATCAGCACGCTGATGCAGCAGTCTTATTTCCAGTTCTAGAACTAGATCAGTTGGGCTGGGCTGTGGGCAGTGCGCGATGCTTCAGGCACAGCTTAGTCATGTAGACAGAGCCTTGTGGTGTGTCACAAAGGCTGCAGTCAATATCTCATGCAGCAGCTTAAAATGAGACACTTAGGAGGAGGATTACGCTGACATTTGCAGGAAACACAGAGGTGATTTGTTCATGGGTGAATCTGCAATGCAGCAAAGGACCACCAGAACCTCAGCAAGCAGTTTTAGCTTTCCTAACCTAATCAGAATAACCAAACTCCAAACCGTTAGCCAAGCTTTTTTAATTACCACCTCCTGTCTCTGTGTAGATTGTAATTTGCTTCCTGAGACTGTAGGAACACACTCTATATAATTTATTAATGTCAGTACAGAGGCCTCCACTACCATTGGCACTCTTGTCTGTCTCTGACACGTAGTTATAGTTTTTGAAGGCTGAAATGCTTTGGTCACGGGTTCTAAGCTGGGATGTTTGTTGATCTGGGTATAAAGTGATACACAAGAAGTTGAAACGTGATCTGTTGTAGTTCGTCTTGTTCTTTGAGATCAAGGAAGGACAAAATGCAAAATTCATCCATAGCAAGAGGACTAGACAGAGAGCAAAGCACGCAGGAAATGCATCGCTGCTTCATGCCTACATAAGGGGTCAGGTACAACAGAGGTGAGAGTGGCACAGGAACCAGGGAGAAAGGACACTTTTTCTCACTAGCATACAGTTGCAACTTCAACATCTGAAGTACTGCTGTGGGAAGAGAAAAGCAAGCCCACTGTTTTGGGTGCCACGCTTGGACTTTGTGGATTAGGGTCAACCCCTTGTTCTGGTACAGATTCCCTCTGGCCAAGCCTTTACATGGTGCTGTGTATACACACAAGGGAAATAAATACACACCTTCACACAATGGTTTAGAGACATACATTAACGGCAAGCTGCGCTTTCTCTCCAGGCACTCCTGAATGTGGTCTGTAGAAATGCTGTTCAGGATGCACTTTATGATGCCTGAACTAAGTCATCTGATAAGAACAAGGTGCCTAAATGTCAATCATAGTAAATTAGTTTAGACATTTAGCCCCATCTGAAATGTCCTTGGATATTTGAGACCTCCACACTACAGAACTGGCAAATACGTCATCGGGGACACATTTTTTAGCTTTAAAAAATCAAATAATAAGTATATTTCAAAATAAATATTGCAGTGTTGCGGTTTGAAAACATTAAAATATCCCCTCCCTGAGAAGAAAAATAACAGCATAAAATATTTTAATTTTGTGAATTTGTATTTTGTGAACTTTGTATTTAAGGCCTTTTATTTTTAGAAAAGCTATTTGCTGAAATTAAAGTAACTTCACAAAGTGTTTCAGTAAATCTGAAATTCTGTCAAACTTAACAGCAATTTCAAGGATGGGAATGTTTCAGACAAAAATCTTTTATCCAGCCTTCAAGTCAATGCAAACTGTCTCCAAGAAGCTGAATGAGGGGGCAGTGTGACTTATCTTTTCTGAATATGAAGTGTTTCTTGCTACATGCATAGGGCTTTTCCCAGTTATTTCTGTAGAAGATTTGATGCTAAAAACACGTTCTGGAAGCATAATAAGGAAAACAAAATAAAATCTAATTCAACAGTTACAGAATCACAGAATTATCTTCACTGGAAGAGACCTTCAAGATGATCACAACCAACCACCAGCATGACCTACTGAGGCCCATCACTAAATCATGTCCCTCAGCATCATGTCCACATACCTCCAGTAATGGGCACCCCATTTCAGTGCTTGACCACATTCTCCATGAAGAAATTCTTCCTAATAACCAATCTAAACCTCATCTGGCACAACTTGTGACCACTGATATTGTCAGTCACCCTCATATCTGGAAGATCTCTCCAAAAAACTTCCAGCTCTAAAGGACAGATAGTTGCTCAGAGAAGGTCTGAGCAAAGATGCCGACCTTGCAGTATAGGGAAAGATCAGCAGAACTTCTGTCTGTCTTTTCAGGCTTTCCAACTGTCTCAGCAAATGAGAAACTCCAAACTGATTACATTGAGACCTCTTCTCTTCCCTCCCAGTTTTCCCAGCACTTAACTCCCAGACAAACAAGTGTAAAGGCTGTTAGCCTGTTTTTTAGTACAATGATGACATATTTTTAATGATACATAATTAAGTCCAAACTGCTATTTACACTCCACACCAAAATGCTAGCACACAACAACAGAAACTTTTTTTCCACATTGATTTCATATGCCAGAAACGCATGGAAGAGTAAGAGACAAGAAGCAGCATTACCCCTATTTCCAGATGTGGAACCGTGGTAGGCACACAGACTTAAAAGTTTCACAGAAATGAGGAGAAGCACCAGGTCCCAGAGTATATCAGGTTCACAGCATTCAGAGGATCATAAGATAATTCAATCTGAAAGGAACCTCAGATGCTCATTTAGTCTAACTTCCTGATCAGATCAGGGTCAGCTTTTACATAAAAAGGTTATCACAAGTTTTCTCCTCCAAATGTTGCTGCAAGCTCCATCATATCTTTGCTAGAATACAGAAAGGCGTTCATGCAATAAAACTGTAAACTGAATCAGTATTTAAATGTAACTGAAGTTTGAGGCTGAAATACAGACAGATACTGAAACATCTGGGAGGCACTCATGGCAAACGGACTGAGAGGTTATCATTGATACCAAGAATTGCAATAGGAGAATAATATGGAAGGTGGCACAACTGTGGAAATGTGGAATGTCCTCCCTGCACAAAACACAGAGAGGTAGGCCTAGAGATGAGACCTTTATGACCCACGATCCTGCTCCTAAAATAAAGTCCCTGCATACATTTAAGCCTGGACATCAGCATGGGTAACACTTTGTCTGTTTACGTGCACACAGAAAATATTATTCTGTTCCAAAAATCACACTTGTTGATCAAGAAACCAACACGATCAGGTCCTGCATACACTAGAGTAGAGGCTGGTGACAAAGAACACATGCTGTATCTGTACTAACATAGAGAGATCTAAGCACCATTACAGAAATTAAACACCATCATTTCCGTCCTTACTGGGTAAGATGATGACGTCTTCTCCTGGACCTGGGATGCTGCAGTTGAATCCACCCCAGCCTTTTTCCACATCCTTCCATGTCTCTGGGTGCGACCATTTCAAAACAGAATCAGAAGGATCTACAAAATAGGACGCATGAAGAGAGAATTATTGTTTTCAGTAGCTGAGAGCATTATTGTTTTTGAGATAGTTAAGCATCTGTGGCATTACCATCCTCCTTTTGTCAATGATGAAGCAACACTAACTGCTCTATGTTGCCTTCCATTCTTAAAGGAAGTTGCCAATAGGAGAAACAAAAACACCTCTCTCTCCCAAACCTGTATTTTTGGAGTTAAACTTCAGGAAGATAGCTGAAAAAGAGATTCAGATTGTTTGGGATCCAGGAAAAGCGAAGCAAATCTTGAGGCTTATGGTTTGTGAATATGCATCACAAACAACAACTTCATGGTGACGAGTCTCAAGCACAAGCGGTATGAGAAGCAGCTGAGGGAACTGGGATGGTTCAGCCTGGAGAAGAGGAGGAGGCTCAGGGAAGACCTTATAGCTTTCTACAACTACCAAAAAGGAGGTTGTGGTGAGGTGGGGAACGGCTTCTTCTCCACGTAACTAGTGACTGAATGAGAGGGAATGGCCACAAGTTGCATCAGGGGGTGTTCAGGTTGCACATTAGGAAACATTTCTTCTCCAAAAGAGTGTTTAGGCACTGGAACAGGCTTCCCAGGGAGGAGGTTGAGTCACTGTCCCTGGAGGTGTTCAAGAAGCATTTAGATGTTGTACTAAGGGACATGGTTTTGTGGGGAGATACAGGTGGTAGGTGGACAGGTGGACTGGATTAATTAGAGGTCTTCTGCAACCTTGGTGATTCTATGATTCTATGATTATTTTTACTTACATCATCCAAGGCTCTGAGCACTCTGAACACAGTCAAAATGAACAAGCAAAGATACAAGCCAGTCACCCCTTCTTTTGTGGCAATACCAGAGGACAAAAATAGTAAATTACCAAAAAAATGTCAACTCTTCTCACACGTTTTTCTTCACCAGTGTTCTAGAAAACAGATTGAATTCCTGGAGTATGCTAAATTATGAAAGTTTTTTTAAAAATGAGTAATTAACTCTCACTAGATTTTTAGCCCATAGAAGAGCAATGCTGTGCACGTGGTAACGAAGACCTGTGGTGAAACACCAGCTTAAATGGGACACTTAGCAACTCCTACAAAGTTTTAATTTTAATGTTCAGCTTAATCCAAAAGGAAACTTTTGAGTCTCAGCAGCATCAGGAAAACATTGGGAGAAATAAAACGCACAAAGTGTAGGTACTTGTGCTTGCATTTTAGACAGCTAATGAGCCAGTCTTACAAATTAATTGCTTAAGCTTGCTGTGCCATCAGCAGAGGAAGGAAAGCCTTGAGGGAAGTCCTGCACACACACGGTTTCTCATGTCCCAGACTAATGCAGACTGGGCCTCCCTCTGGAGGCCTGTGCAAGCACCTACCTCTGACTGAAATTGTTTTTTTTCATGAGGGGAGCTTCACCAGACATCACTGAAAACACAGGGGCAAACTCACGCCTACGTGCAGTGGACTAGAAATCACTCAAGAGCGCTGCAGAGAAGAAAAACTGTGCTGCCAGCATACAGTGAAATGAAGCTCAGCATCAGCTCTTCAAGGCTGGGTATTCCTTTACTTATAGGTTCAGGGGGAAAATGCTCTGTAAAAAATACCTAAGCCTTACTGCTACATAAATGATTATTGTTGATAATAAACAGCAGGGCGGCTATGAAACTCAGATCCAGTTTTGGAGGTCTCCCCCATCTCCGGTGTATTATGCTGTCTGACTCAGTGTGTAACTGCGCAGTAATGTCAGCCTATTACACTAAGATGACTGCAGAGCACTAAAACACACTGTACTCTCACATTCCCCATGACCTTCCTGATCTTCTGTGGCATTTCTTAGCAAAAGTTTATGGTCTTTTATAATGTGGAATCACACATTTATCACGAGCAAAGGTAGATATGGCTCAATGAAATGCTTAAATGAATGCCAAGAGCCCCTGTTGGGTTGATAGATGTACAAAACACTGAAGTGAAATGCAGCAATACAGTTCTGGACAAGTAGTAAAAAGGAAATGGTGTGACTGCCAGACTGAACCCTTTCCGACACAGACTCACGCACCTGATGTAGGTGAAGGGGCTCCTTCCTTCTCTTTCAGCTCCAGCTGAATTAAGTCAGCTCCTGTGACTGAACACAGAGAATTGTAGGGAGTTACAGCAGGGCCTTAAAAATTCACCAAATCAACAACAAGAATTCACAGAGAGAGAATTGCTACACATGGCTCTCAGACAACATTTTACATTTCCAACGACAAGATTTTTTAGGAAAGACTGTGTGTTTTTTCCAACTCATTTTTGTCTTTTTTTTTTTTGTATTTTGAGAAGGGAGTAAACAAATACATTTTAATTTGCAGATACTAAGGGTCTCAAGACAACTCATTAGAAAGAGCTAAAAGAAAACATTCAACAATCAGAAATTCTAGGCTGGAACATGAATCTCATTTATCCCACTATAAATCCACAGCAGTTCCACTAACACAAGCAATATTACACCATTGAATGCATAATGTATTAACTGGATCGAGCAACAAATTACAGCTTTTGTTTTGTAGTTTGGTTTTGATTCCTCCCCCCACCAAATCTGGTATCTAAAAGAGATGCTTTAATTAGTCAGACTTTATAGACTGAAGACAGGGACCCTGTGTTCTGTACTGTGAAAAGAGGTCAGAATCAATTATCACAGTTGTAACCTTTCTGCCAGTATACTGTCAGCAGGAGAGGGGTCAGGATAATGCAAAGCAAGCTAAGAGGAGCAGAAGAAAACTGCTTCAGAGCCAGCTGAAAGGCTACCTCTTCTTCATCTCCAGTGGCATATAAAGGCACTTCCTTTCAGTCACCAGACTGGAACAATCGTAGGTTAAAATAGAAACGCTCTGCCAAACAGATAAATCTCCTTTACACTGCCCAACCCCTTCTGGTGACCCTAAAATGCCATTGGAAGAATTCTGGGGTAGAAGAATTGTATAAATAAAGCCATTGTCAGAACTTTCCTCAGTTCTGTCAGAACTTTCCTACACACGTATCAACCCACCGAAGGGATTTCATGCCGTATTGTAATTTACTTATTTTATCTTTAAACAAGTCTCTGTACTTTTAAATTGTGAGAATCACCCTTCCCTACCTCCCTCTTTTTCTCCCAGTGCAGCTGAGCAAATTTAAAATAACTGAGGTTCATTAATTTTAAGTGTTCAATAAATTAGTATGAATAATCAAAAAACTTGATTCTTTCCGATAATTACTATTTGATGTCAGTTGAAAGCACTCGATTGAGTTAGCAGCATATGCTCCTATGCCAAATGAGGCTTCCATAATTAAATAGAAACTGATTCCATGAGGTTTTTCTCATATCTGATTAATTAGTAATCAGGTGCCTTAGCCCTGTTCCTCAGCGACACCTTCTCTCCCAGTGGTAGCTGTGGTCTAACTCGTGTTCACTCAAGCCAATCTGCCCCAAACCATCACATGGTGCTCAAAATGAACAACACCATGTCCTTGGGTGGCCAGAAGCTGAAAAATGACATATGGAGGACACAGAAACATAGAACCATGGAATGACTTGGGTTGGAAAGGACCTTAAAGATCATCTAGTTCCAAACCCCCTGCCATGGGCAGGGTTGCCACCTGCTGGATCAAATACTCACTTAAAGTCTTTGGCATACAGTTAATCTGGCTTTTAGACAACACCCTTCTATGGGCACTTGCCTCCTCTGACATTAACCCTTGCAGAGGGCGTACATCTCACCTAATTCGAAATGATGACTAATTAGTCAGCTTGGACCTCACGGTGTCACTGGAGGTATCTCAAAAGAACTATCCATCCATGTTATTATACTCCTTAGGGATGAGATACGCTGTAGAGAGAGACCTTTCACTCTCTGTAGACTGTAAAGGATAACCAGGGTAGGCTTAGACAACTCATGTAAGATACCTGTATCAGGAGAAATTAATCTCCCTGGCAGAGCTCCTCCTCTAGGCTACACAGACTAGCAAGGGAAAGAAAATCACACCTTCGGAGCAACAGTCTGACTGGGAGACTACTAAGAAACAACTGCCTTGGAGGGCCATTTTTGATCCTCTTTTAAGATGTCCTTCCTTCTCCTCTCACTTTTCAGAGAGCAAATCTGGAGCCAAAGGTGTTACATCAATTCACAGCAGTGTCAGGACAAGTGAGAGAAGCCTGACAGTATCCTATTTCTTGATGGATAGGTTTTGCTTGATTTTTCCGACACTACAGTGCAATTGTCTAATCAGAGATGTTTTCATTGTTCAGAGAAAAGTTCTGTTCTCCTAATTAAATCCTCAGGGGACGAAAAATCTGCTCAGTGTTCTAAAGACCTCATACAGGGGTTCAGATCCTGCACCCAGCGACGAAAGGACCTGTTAAGGGTTAACCAGGCACAGCCATTTTCTGAGAAAAGAACAAAAACTTGTCACGTTTGAGGTGTCATCCAACCACACGGCTTGACAACTCAAACCACGATAGGCCATCTGTACCCCCCACATCAGCGCAGGAATGTGGGGTTGAATTCTACCCAGCCCAGCTGCTATCACCATTATTAATGTTGATTCAGGATGAAGTGCAACGAGCATGAACCTGTCGCATTCCGTTGCCTGAGAAGTGATCAAAGCAGGTTACAGGCCTTGAGAATCATCAGGACCATGGTGACATAGTTATCCTGGTTGTTTTGTTTTGCTACCGAGTACGTTATCATTGTTTCTGTACAGGACAGGAAGAGATATAGGCAATACAGGCAAAGGACGTCATTAGTAAACATTGAATTAAGGTGTCTCTTCACAAAATGCAGTTATAAGGCTCCAGGGTTTAGTTGTATAAAACCTTTATAAGGCTCATCAATTTTCTGCCTTATTACGGCTCTTCCTGGATGCTTGGGCTGTGAATCATAAATATAGGCCTTCCTGACTAACTTTTTTCTGGTTTAGGGCTCCTTGAGTGAACATGAAGGAGGAGCAACCTGGTCTTTTATCAGCTTTGCAGTGACAGGGAATTTTGCCTGTGGATATTAGGAAGGGCTGAAACCAGGATAAATGGCTCCAATAGCCTGACTAACAAATAACAAGCGCCTCTGTGCTATTTAACATCAATTGGGCTAACATATATCACAGGGAAATCAAAACTTTTAGACACCACAATCAACAATGTGGTACGACACACCTCTAGAAGCTGGAGAACCTGGGATAGGATTTTTTGCCCTTCCTCTGCTTGGGACCATTCAAGGAGGTGCCCAGAAATATGGTATCCCGGGGATACTGCACTAAGAAATGATGTAAAAAAGTATCTGGGCAAGTAGAGACTGATTCCTGCTTGCAGCATATTAGTGATGGAGATGAAGCAATGAAATTCCTGCTGCAGACATCACACACGCACAAGACCATTGCTGAAAGGATGACGGAAGCATTTCCGACCATCCAAAACAATGGATGTGGGGTGAATTTTATCAGGATGGATATCAGTGCCTTCAAAGAAATATTAATGCAATTTTCAAGCTTTTCACCTAGGATTCCCCTTTGTCCCTGAGCAATAAGGCTGAAGAAAAATACATTTATTCTCTGTATTTTAATATTAGAACCAAACTGTCTTAAGGGCCTGTTTTCCTCCTACACGAAGCAACTACAACAACCCGTGGAGCAAACTGGAAGTGAGATCATTCTCTAGGAATTTAGAAAGACAATAAGTGTAATCAAATTATATCTTTTTTTGAACAACCACGGAAACTGCAGACCTGCTTCTGACACAGCAGTAACACGAGATCAGGCCTCAGGCCCTCTTAACAACTCACACATGAGCAGCCTGAGCAAAGTCAGCAGGGTGACCTGTCTCTGTAAAAGCTGTGTCTAAGGAAAAAAATGCATTTGGGGTCAAGAAAAAGTTTGATAATCCTTCCAGAGATGTTCACAATATTGCTCGTGACAAGCGCTTGCATTTCAGAAAAAAAAAAAAAAGCCATTTTGGATGGAGAGATGGAGCAAGCCAATGCTTTGTTTTATTCCAAAAGAAAATAGTTTAAACACTTCAGAAGTGAACAAAAAGGAAGCAACATCTCTCTGGTTTGCAGCCAATTCCACTATTGCCCAGAGACCTTAACCAAGGAGCAATCCCACGCTGTGGCACCATATGCTCGTATTTGTAACAGACTTAAAAAGCTCATAACGTTATTACTGTCATTTACACAGGACATTTCTCCTAAAAATATCCCAGATGTCCCACAGTGTGATGTTTCTTTCCACCTCTCCTGTTACAAGAAGGGTTTTTCTGGTACAATGTGGTCATTCCACATGAAGGCCGCCCTCCTGAAACAGCGTTTGGGAAACATAGAATGGCCTGGGTTGCAAAGGACCAGAATGCTCATCCAGTTCCAACCCCCTGCTGTGTGCAGGGTCACCAACCAGCAGACCAGGCTGCCCAGAGCCATATCCAGCCTGGCCTTGAATGCCTGCAGGGATGGGGCATCCACAGCCTCCTTGGGCAACCTGTGCCAGTGCCTCACCACCCTCTGGGGGAAAAACTTCCTCCTAATATCCAACATAAACCTCCCCTGCCCCTAGAGGGAAACCACACATCAATTCAAAGCCCGTCACTGAGGAGCACCTCTATCACAACATGGTGTGTCCCAGAGAAACAAAAGGGGATGCTACAAAGACTGAGAAGCATCAGAGCAAAGCTGATGGTGTCAAAGAGACTGGATTCTCCCCAGATTCCTCAGACCAAGATGGACCGAGTCCTCACTTCCCCTCATTCAGCACTAACAGGGAAATGGGGCTCTCCCTCCTTGAATGCCAATTCTTCTTGGTCTGAAAAGATTATTTCTAAAGGGACCTGGTAAACAGAGGTGACATATGTAGGTAGCAGCAAGCACCTTTGTTAGCAGGATCTCAGCACAGTTGCCCCACATCACAGCAGTGCTCCCCCATCACAGCGATTTCTCCCCATTCAGCACCCCCTATATGGTCCCAAGCCTGCGTCTCATTTACAAAAGTGTGAGCAAGCAACGCATCAAGGCAACTTAACTCCTTTAATCCCCTCCATACGGTACGTTTTCTTGCCTTTTGTATCAGGCTTTTTTTTTTCTTCCCCATAGAGAAACACTTGCATGTCACTGGGCCATTCTGGACAGGGGGAGCGTGCACAACGCCCAAGTCATCCATGAGCCAAGGTGGCCTTGCTCAGCTGCCCTCTTCATTTGAATAACAATATCTCCTCCTCCACAGGGTCTTCCCTCCCCTTCTCCTCCTCTTTTTTTCCCCCCCTCCCCCTTGTGTGAATTCGGGAGCCTGCCCATGAATGAGCTGGCATCTGATCCGTATTTACTGACGTTAATTTTGGATGTAACGCAGCCCTGCCACTTCCCCGCCGTTCGCCCTAAAAGGCGTCCCGGCGGGCACAAAGGCAGAGGGTCAAAAGTAAGCTGACCCCTGACAGAATGTACAATTATTAGGACGAAGCGGGACACAAGCAGCTGTCGAAACCCCACCGGTGCGGCGATGTGCTTCCCAAAGTCAGAGTATGAATAATACGCCGGAGCTCTCCCCTCCGCCCTGCCAGGGCCTACGCCGTTCTGCAGGAAGAATGATGGCCCTCCCGAAGCAGCTGCAATAATTGTGTCCCCATTGTCCCCCGTCCACCCCCTACAAGTGCCCATTGTGGGCGCGGGGTCGGGTGATTACATGCTTGGGCTGATGGCGTTTGGGCCCAGCTGCCCGGCTGCTGACACACGAGCAGCGAGAGGGGGGACCCGCGTCTGCGAGACGGGCCTCCAACATACCAGACCTTTTACATAAGTCAAACAGGAACAAATGACTCTTTATCAGCCCCTGCTCCCTTTGAAGTGGCGGCTGCTTATGGGCCCTTACAGCTTTTCCTCCTTAGCCCGAGCAAACATCCTCCTTTTGATATGCTACATGCTCATTATCTCTGCCCCATTTAATGATTTTTGATTGAAGGGTGGCAGCGCGGTTGCCAAGAGGGTAGTTAAAGAGGCTCCACACAGGCAGGGCTACAAGAAATGCTTTCCTTGTGCCGCAGACCTAAATTTGGAGTTTCTTAACAGTGTGTTCTTGTTCTTAGCAGCAGATAAGGGCTGAGCGTGAAATTCTTAATTAAGCAGTAAATAGAGAGTGGGGTGTCAGCAGATGCAGCCTGTAGCCATGGAGACCAAGTCACATGAAGGAGGGAGCTGAGACTAAACGCCGGCCGCGGGCTCGGGCATGACTGACAGCTGAAGAATCCGACAAAGCTTGTAAACGGGATTAATTAGCTGGCCAATTATTTCATACAGTTAAATGTAACTAAAAAATAAAAACAGCTCGCAGAGCGGGGTGGGAAAGCGTTCTGAAGGCCAGAGCCCCAAGTGCTGTCCTCTCCAGGTCGCTGCGTGGACCTTGTAGGATACCAGTGGCAGAAGGGACTGTGGTTGACTTCTCCAACCTCCTATGGAGCATGAATCCCACCCAGCCCATGAGGATTCTAATAGCTTCCCAAAGAGCTGGAGCACACCTCTCTGAAAGGACGCCTGACCATCATCTAAGGACCTTCAGTGATCGGAATGCCACATGCCACGAGTCAGCTCTGATGGCTAATTATCCTCACCCTCATCCTGCACACACGAGATTAGGAGAGAAATTAAACAGCACACCAGGGCTAGGAATCCACACGCTTTCTTTCACACTTTTACCCTACCAACAGTGGTAGGTATTAGTTACCCAACACTGAATTACTGATCTCAGTGCTAGCCAAAGCTGAAAATGTTCATTGCATGACTTATACATGTTAGGCATTGCCATAAATTTTCCCTGGTGTATTCTGATTGTTTCTCTGTATATCAAAATGAGAAATAGCATTGAGCTCTTCATATCAAATGAATCAAATGAAAGGAAAGCAGATGAGGAACAAGAATGTATCCAACATGCAAGAGTGATATGTGCTGGCCTGATCATTTTTTCCATTTTTCAGCCCATCCCTTTCCCCAGCAATTGTAAGAGGTCAATAAATATCTTCTGAGCTTTCCCATGCTGCTCTGTTTATGAAAGTGCAGCTCAAGATACCCAAACTGAATGTGGTTGACTTTCATATTTAAAAGAACAAATCTGTGCTGCTAGAAAACTGAAACAATTAAAACAAAACAAATAATTGTTTGTTTGTTTGTTTGTTTTGTAGTGGATATCTAACATGATTTTGGACCAGAGTTAGGCTCAACAGCTGTACTAGCAGACTAAATAAAGCCAAGTTATGGAACTAAGAGCTGGCTCCCTATATTCTATAAGGTTATATTGCTGGCCAAGCTCCTGGCAGAGCTTTGGCCCAGACCAATGCACTTTCCCAGATGGTGGCCATTATGATTTGAGAGTTAGCACAGGACAGGGATCTTTCCTAATTTGAAGCCTGGGTGCATCCAGCCTGTTTTAAGAGAGAAAATGTTAAGCTGTATGGACACAAGCTGTGCAGTGCCAGTTGGCCTCAGGACCAGAGATAGATGCAGCTAGTGTGAGCCTTCAAACTGATGTTAAGGGATAGGCCTCTTCACGTCTCTTGAAATGTACACTGAATTATTTCATTGATACTAAAGACCAAGCTTAGAGGATTACCTGCCTTCATTCCAGCTGTGTTTCCCTATAGACCCCACAAGAGAAAGTCATTTGCACGCCATCTCAACAGTATAAACCCAGAACAATTCATAACAGAAATTCATCAGATCAGTGACAAAATGTTCTGTTCCTGTGAACTTCAGCCATCTTGATACTTTAGTTTTCCTGTCTGATGATCAAGAAGCTGTGCTTCATGAAGTGAACTCCACTTCACTCAAGTGCCTTTGTGATTCCAGATTCTGCAATTATTGATTGCAACCATCATTATTTTTCCTTCCACATACAGAACTTAGACCTTTTTTAAAAAAGTGACTTGAGAACAGGAATTATGGAAACTGTTTGCATTATAAAAGAATAAATTAAATTTGAAGATGCTGGCAATTCCATTAAATATCATAAAATACCTGAACTTTCTGAAGGAGAGGCCACCATATTTCATGATCCAATGTACAAATGTGACACTCAAAAGTTTGTGTTGCTTTTGAAAGTTTACAATCACAGGAAAAAGCCTCACAAAGCGAAATCCTTTTGCCTTCAGTGGGCTCCATCCTGGATAAACTGCACCTGGTTTATAAATGATATGTGTGATATGGGACCAGCTGTCACCAGAGATCATTAGTGGAATTTAATGCTTTTTCCACTCCAAAAGACCAATTGAAATTCAACTGATGCCACATCAGGCACTGTTAATGACACATTCCAGTTGTTGTTAGAACGGGCGTCAGATGGATACTGACCTGATGTGCACACACCCATTTCACTGGTCTTACTGAAGGACTGCTCAGTTACTGAAAGGCCACTGCAAAACCTAATGGCTAAGGCTCCATAGCGTCCAGTGGCTTTAACTGAAAAGATTCAGCTCTGCCATCATACTTACCCAAGTAGGTTAGCTTCCTCAGTGTGCTGTCGAGATACCAGTCACAGCTCCTGTGATGACCATAGGAAGGCAGAGATTGGAGTGGCTGTCCAGTCCTTTTCCCACAGGACACCACAACCTCAGGCTGGGCAGGAAGATCCTTGTGTTCCACCAGCAAGTAATTTCCAGTTGTGAAGTTGCTAAATGTGACTGAATACTAGAGGAAGAGCCAAAATAAACATGTCTGTCTCTGTGATTAGAGTTCTACAGATTGTAGTATAAGAGGAATAAAGGGGATGGTGTTTCACATGGGCAAAAGACTTTTCTGAGCAATACGTATTGAGATCTCTGGAACTGAGTAGGTAAAATTAAGTAGGAGGTGATGATGAATGCAGATAAAATCATCTCCCTTTGTCACCTTAAAAGATACAGAGGAATAATACCTTCAGAAAACTACGCTTTGTGATGTCTTAAGATAATATGAATTCTGTTAATTTCTTCACACCACACTTTAATCCACTACATTCAAAACCTTATTCCTACTCCAGGTTACTTCTGAGGGCTTCAGAGTTAGGCCACCATATTTGAGCTCTGCTTACAAATGTAAAGAGATTTTCTCTCTGCCCACCCAGAAAGAAGAATGCACAATTATATCATCTAAATGTAATGTAGAAATTACAAAAAATGTTGTGTTACCTGGAGCTGCTTGCTGACCGAAGGGCTGTCAAATGTCAGTGTGTAGGTCTCTTTATCCAGGAGCAGACACATCCAGCCATGCAGGTCTGAGAGAGTGTCAGGGACATAATTGACTGTGGTTGTCTTATTCCTACTGTCAATCACAGTTAAATTGTAGGGAGTCTCTGGAGCCTCTCTTCTGGAGGAAAAATAGAATATAATCCCTTTTTGTTACTCATCTTTGTCATTTTGCAACCTTTACATTTTAATTTACAACAATAAACCTTTACAGTTTAATTTTTATTTGAATACTGCAGTAAATATATGCTTTCTCTCAGCATCCAGATGAGAACTTAACACTGTTTCTGTTTTTCACTAGTACTTTCCATGCTTGAATAACTCAGAGGAAAAAACTCAACACTATCAATGATAGTAGTATCCATCAGCAGTATTAATAATATCATGAATTGAGGCTGAAATGAGCATAATTACCAGTCTTGAGTACGGCAAAAATTTTACAATGCTTTCTCTTCAGGGGCAAACTCCACCATTTTCCTGCACACGGACTTTTTTTTTCAAATTATGCTAAACTGACCTTGATTTTTGAGATTCTTACTAGGAAGATTGCTAATTTCCCCAAGATGCCAGGTTGTGTATCGTAATGTCTAAAAATACAGAACACTCAGCTTTCAGGAAGTGGCTTGTTGAAACCAACAAACTACACAAAGGAAAGGATAAGGCTGGATATCAGGGAACATTGCTCCTTAGAAGAGCGGTGATGCAGTGGCACAGTTGCCAGGGAGGTGGTGGGGTCACCTTGGAAATGTTTCAGAACCGTAGGGATGTGGCACTGAGAGATGTGGTCAGTGGGCATGGTGGGGTGGGCTAGGATTGGGCTTGAGGATCTTGAAGGTCTTTTCTAACCTGAATGGTTCTGTGATAAAGATGAAAGGCAGTTAACCCTTTTGATATTCAGACAATGAATATCCACATTTGATTCATCATTTGATTAGAAACTGCTTCAATACAAAGACCTATATTCTAGTCCTCAACATCTTGCATTTCTGCAACAGCTCTCGAAACTGAGGGAAACTATGGCTGAAATTATGCTCTGGTTGGTTACACTGTGCTACTGCTTTAGCTCTGGAATTAAGACTGAGAATGTCTTTGTGTTTTCATACCATAGAAGACACCACAGAGGGCCCTGCTGACATGTAAAGCAACCTGGACAGTCTTATTCTGTAAGAGAATCATGCCACTTCCATTAAATGTCAACAAAAAAGTGATGATTAATCTTCAAGATTGAAGGTGCTAATTGTTTCAGTCAAAATAGTACACAACACCCAGGTGCATGTGATGTATGAAAGATGTAGGAAGAGTGACATAACAGCAGCTGGAATTTTAGCTCTTAATTTTAGGCACTGAACTAAGGACGTACCTGCCTCTTCTACATTTTGTGCAAAGGGAATTGCTAGAGATAAATGTCCCAGGACTTCAGATCTCATTCACAGCTGTGGAGAAGCCTCGCTGGCTTGCCAAGATACCTTGGGGCCGTGAGTCTGCCATGAACGCAGCAGATTTATGAATGAATCAAATGCTGCTGCAGAATCGAGGCAAGTTGGCCATTTCACCTTTAGTCCACTTCGTTTTGGCATTTGAGCTGACACCAAGCTAAAAATAAAAAATCCTTTTAGCATATCTGAAGGAGTATTTCTCATTCTCAGAGTACTATACCAAAACGAGGCATCTCAGAACGTTACTCAGTGCTCCAGACTGGATGCAGGCCTCTTTCTCAAGACAGACAACACTGAAGCAGATGTCATCTCTTATTGCGATTTACTGTATCTGTAATTTTTGGGGCTCTTTTGTTCCTCCTCTCTAAGGGGACAATAATTACAGTAGCAGGCACCTTGAAGGTGGGTTGCCTGCAGATTGTTTTGTTTTTTCCTCTTTTAAAATCATTTCCAATTTTGCTTTGCTGTTCTGGTGCCTGTCATGTTGGCAAAGGGCTTTCTGATTACCCAGAAACATTCAGCTGAGAAACAGCAGTGGTAAACAGGGGAAGTGTGAATCAGCGAAGAATCACTCAACCAGAAGATATTGGCAGACCAATGAAACTGACTGGAAGGAGTTTATAAGGCTTAAACTGCTTTCGTACTACTAATAAACCTCCTCTTATAGGCATTAGCTAGACCAGGATATTAGGCTGCTAATTAAGCAAGTAAATGACAACAAGCACATTACTGCCGCAGCTATCAGCACCCGCACAGGTATTCAGGAGTACATTTTTAGCAGCAGTAGCACGCCAAACATGGTGTGGTGCAACATTAAACTATGTTGTACATCAGCACTGTCTTATCGAGTTACCAAGGTACACAGTGCCACAGCAAGAGACAGAGTCTGACACGTCCCCTGTGCCATGTAAATCCTTGCCATTTTGCTCTTTATTTATCATTGATGGGGGTCTGGAACTTGATGATCCTTGGGGTCCCTTCCAACCCAAGCCATGCTATGATTGCTGGAGAAGCCTGATCAGACTGCTTGAACCGCTTTTCCCAAGAAAACACTTTTCATGCATATAGCAAGGTAGTCTGGGTTCCCTGACTTTCATTGGGAAGTTTATTCACGACCTGGAAGGAAAGGGAGCAGGAGAGAAAGGCTGCATGGCATCTCATGGCCAGAAACATCTGGGATTTTCTTGACATGGCACACCACGTTCTTGCTTTTCACGTTCCACTCCTGACATAGAGTCAACACACACACACCAAAAAAATTGGAAGGAACATGAAAAACGCAATTCTGCACAGAACATTCGTACAAGGAAATAATGAGCTTGACACTACGCTCCCCTTGAAAGGATTGTGCTTGTTTGTTCACCTATCTGCCAAACAGACACCAAAATGGAAGTACTTTACTAATGGAATTGCCAGCCACAATTAGCACCATTTCCATTTGCCCTAAATAGCCAGCGATTTCACTGTGCCCTAAATAGCCACCAATCTACCTCTCCTTAATGTTAATGGAGCAGAGTAGTGCTCAGACACACAAGTATTTCTAATTCAGAGGATCTGAGGGAGCCTGCACGCATCATTAACATGGAGAGCTTCATTATCAGAGGAAAGAGCCTTCCCCCGAACTTCCTCTGGCTTTATTTGAAAGAAACTAGGAGGCAATGGTCTTAATGCAAAATTAACCCTCACTTTAAACCGCTGGAAGCCTTCACAAACTGTAAGAGGCAAAAAAAAAAAAAAAAAAAAAAAAAAAGGATGACTCATTGAAAAGGCTGTATTTTTATATAGAAGCAGGTTTCAATTAAGGAGCAATTTTCTCTAGAAATATGGCAGGATTGCTAGATAAGACTTTACAGTCTGAGTAACAGTTTACCAATGCTAATCACATAAACTGTTACGTAATGCAGCTCAAGTGCATTGTGCACGACTGCTCGGCATAGATGGCCCTCCAAGGATTTGTGAAACCAATCCACAACATCAAGGAGAACAAATATTAACTCTCCTGTTTATGTTTACCATTAGCTTCCTTATCCTAAGGGTCCATATCTGTGCGTACGAAGGCAGACGCTGTGCTCAGCTCTAACTGCTTTCTGTTTGATAGATCTGCGTAATAATCCCTTATGATTATCCCTTTCCTAAAACAGGAAACAATACAGCATCTCACTTCAAACAGGACGCCAAATGTTTACAGCAACAGTCCCATTTATTGTTGGCCAAATGGAGGCTAATCCCAAATTATGGCCACAGCAAACCCTTTACATGTATGATGCTAGGCCCAAGAACTTTATTTTACTTTTGCTTTACATTTTAGTTTAATTGCCAAGAATCTGAACTTTCATGTGCTTTCAATAAATGTACGTATCTTTGTTGAGACATACCTTGTTTCAAGCCTGACTTGTATTGTGAATCCTCATCATCAGTGGGCTTTTGTAGGCAGAGATCTTCAGGAAACTAACAAGATTGCTGTCCCCAGTCCTGAGAGGCTATTATGGGATAGGCCTTCAGACTTTGCAGTGCAGAAGAACTGAGATGATGTCAGCAACTGGAAGGGTTGTGAACAACAAGCTAAGAGGGCACCTTTTAAGGTAGCTTTCAAGCTACCTGCTTATGTTTTCCTAACTTATTCCTGTTCTAGGATCAGTTCTCCAGCTTCTACAATTTACAGGCTGGTATTTTAAGGAGAACTAAAATTAGGAATGCGTTCTGAGCCGGAATATGGCCAGTAAGCAAGCAGCTCAAACAACTCTGCAGTGTAAGCACAGCAAAGACCTGCAGATGGCAGCTTAGTCACTCCACTTATCCCACATCAGGTGGAGTTCTGAAGCACCCAACAAGAATCTTAACATTTGGATGCATGTACTCGGAGCATGTTTTTACAGCACTCTCATTGCCCACTCAATCCTGTAAAAATTAATGCAATTTTTGGACTAATAATTCTTTGGTTATGATAGCATGCCCAGCTGGTAGACGTGGCCTGAATCTATTCAGCCCATAAGAAGCATCCAAATAGCTTTCCATTGAAGGCAAAGAAAGCACAGGACTATCAAACTCTGCCTCGATGCTAAATACCTCCCTCTGCACCTAGGAACACTGGAGCCAATAGCCAAGCTGAGGGCTAGGCTCAAGGACACATCTTGCAGACTCATAAGCCTGTACAGGATACAGCTTTCTTGCAAATACTCCAAGGTGTAAGACAAATATCAAGAGGTCCTGCACTGGGAAGCAAATCTCTCTTTGGTGAGCTGGCAGAGATGAAGCTCTGAAGCTCAGCTGATGCTCTTGTGGACTGAACACTCAAAAGCCAACCCTTAAATATTTGCTTCTATGTGATGCCACTGAGAAAGGCTATTCCATGAGGCCAAGTGAGCACGCATGCTGCCCCATGTGTGAATCCCATCATGTACGTAGGGAGGTTATACTACCAGAGAGCAACTGAGCACGTACACATTGAGTAAAAAACAACAGTGACAGTCAGGGTGTTTCACAGCAGGCGGGCGTTCATCTGGAGGCACCACAGTAAGTAAATATCAAAGGAAAAGCAAAACGAGAGTAACTGTTTGAACTCTCTTCAAGACTCAAAGACCCAGACGTAGGGGGTATGCTATTCTTTTCACTCTAACCCATCAGCAACGGCTGGGTGTGCAGCAACTGAATGCATGCACTACAGGAGAGGATATTAGACCAGATTTAAGAATTAAGGCTATAAAGAAGAAGTTAATCTTTTCCTCTGCAGCAGACGAAGAAGAGGGAAACAATAAAAGGCTCAAACGACATGACTGGTGCTGAGCAAGACCCAGCTTTCTGCAGGGAGAAGGGAAAAGCCAATGAAAGGGAACAAGAGGCAAACTTCCTCCTGGTACACGAGGTTGCAGTGTTTGGAATCCCCTTGGCCACGAGGTGCTGTCTGGCTGCCGATTATTCTAATGCACTCCTCTTGTAAAAATTATGCATAATGTGAAGAAACTTTAAAAGTCACTTAATCACGTTATGACAATTTTTTAATGAAAATTTGTTTTAATATTAATAGAGACTCATATTTTCTCTATAATATGGGTAGCGGTGGCATTTGGAGCAGCCGTATCTAGCCTGCAGCCATGCTGCACTGTGCCATGGCATAAGCTGTTCTTCAGATTACTCAATAACTTTCCCACATATAAATTTATAAAGACTTTTATAAGCTTCAATTACATTTTTAAAAGACATAAAAACCCTCTTTAAAGAGTGTTTAAGTGACACATTAGTTTAACTTTCAACTGGACTTCGTGGAGAAGGCATTGTTACGGCAATGCAGATTTGGAAATGGATCCCTGTTGCTCTGGAAGTTGTTGAGTGCAGTAATTCAAGACGGGGAGTCAGCAACTGCTTAACATTCTTGTTTTCTATAACAACAAAAATGGGTTCCCAAGGTTTTCCTCAAAAAATAAAATGAAATTAAAAACTCAGACATTTTCTAGACACATCTTGTGGAAAAGATGGTGCCAACATGCTATTGTACCCTGGTAAATTAGACAGAATAGACAGATAGACAGTGGGGTGCCTGCATTCAATTGACCACATTGTAACTGGACGTGCTTTGGGCTTGTGTCAACCAATCCTCCCCCAGACAAATCCCAAATGGGAACTTTGCTAACAGGCAGCACTGATACAACTTCCCTGATCTTTTGAAGGCTAAGAAGGTGCATAATGCAGCTGTGTCCAAGCCTTGCTGGTTGTCCTCAAAGTCAGGAAATGAGCTTGAGGCTGCTGAGATAATGGTAACTACGCTGTGCCAAGCCGTCTCCCTCCTGTGTGAATAAACCACAGAATGGTTGAACTTGGGATGAATCCTGAGGGGTCATCTGGTCCAAACTCCTTCCCAAACAGGACCATCAGATGCTGTTTGGTTCTCTGACCAACCACCTTGCCATACCAGGACTTCTCTTGCAAAATCTCAGACTTTAAGATTTTTGGATCCGGAGTCCAGTCCTCAGGGGGAAGCAAATAAACACGCCAAGCCCCTCAGACTTTTTATTCAGGAGCACAAAGACCTGCACCAAGAGAGGGCTACCAAGCAATTATTTAATTGCCATTGCCTGAAATAATCTCCTTGTTCAGAGTAAGTTCATATCAAAGTGAGGATGCTGTTATGTTGACACTTCAGTCTGATGGTCAACAAATGTGTTTCCCAATCTTAAAGCCTGGACTTAGAGGCTCACATCCCATTTTTTCATCCATGGTTTTCACAGTCCCCATCTTCCCAGCTGTAGGGACTTTGCACAAATGGTGAGGAACAACTAGGAGCCTAACGAAGCACAACCAGGAACTAGCAGGCTGCAGAGTTGACAGGTTTATGTACTCTTGGGCTGGTAGAGCACCGTGAAAAGATTACTTCCAGAGCTACATTTAGTTCTTTGCTCATCAGAAACTAAAGAAATCCAAGCAACAGTACTTTCATCCTTTTACTAAGAGGAGTCCAAGAGACTGCATTGCTAGGAAAACCTTCCTGTCACCCAGCCTATCTTTCTTCTTCTGTCTGCTCAACTGCTGCCAATTGCTCCCAGTCATGTTTTGTTATACTAATCCCAAACAATTCCCTTTTTATTGCAAACACTCTTCAAATACATCTGGACAAAATTCACCCTTTCCCTTTCCCTTTCCCTTTCCCTTTCCCTTTCCCTTTCCCTTTCCCCTCCCTCCCTCTCCTCTCCTCTCCTCTCCTCTCCTCTCCTCTCCTCTCC
>NW_024884966.1:3068313-3201631 GCF_019232065.1 Centrocercus urophasianus
CTCCTCTCCTCTCCCACCCTTTCACAGCCATAGTTCACTAACTGACCTGCATCCTTCAGACTTTCCAGGTCCTTTCACTTTCCACCTTGCTTCTCCACCAACTCCTTTTTGGAGCAAGGCATCCCTGACTCACTGCTCAGAACAGCTGCTGCTTCTGTTCATACAGTCACCTAAATATGACAGTGACTTGGCTGGTAGGAGCTGCTCAGGAAAGAGGATCTGGAAACAGCACAGACAGGATGCTCTGTCTTCCAGGCTTAACGCTGATCTCTGCTACCCAGACTGCTGATTATCTTTGACTTAGGTTGACTCTCAGTTCATGCACATGAATACTTATAAAAGGAAAGAAAGGTTGGCTGAGAAGTGCCTGATTCCCTTGATATGATTTACCCAAAACTCTGAAGAAATTTATAGGGAAATAAAGTGTAGATCAGGACTCAAACCTGTATTTACATTTGCTCCTTAACTACCTTGTGATGCAGAAAGGAACTACCTGCACTCGGACACATTAGTGCCCACATGGTGACCACATGTACTTCAGGATGATATCTAAGTGTGTATGGCTTTGACTCAATTTGAATTCGCTCATATGAGTTTTTGGTTCACCTGCCAAATCATTCTAGTAATTTTTGAGTGCTGAATGAGCTCTGGGAGCTACATGACTGTTTTGCTGCAGTTGCTCTCATCTGTAAAGTGATTCATTCATTTATGCTTTGAGTTCCAAGACAAAAAAAATGTTATTTTTATTTCAGGATATAAACAGAGGTGTTATCACAGTCAAGTGTAAACCAGTATCTCATCTAATTCAGAAGAGCAATTATCCAGCTGCCAATAAAGCTCTGTCTCTCACAATCACAAAAGCTGACTCTTGAATTTCCTATCTCCCTTCTACCACTTTCTGATGCCATAATATTGATGGTAATCTATAATCATATCGAAAAATATGCTTATGTTGTGATCTGGGTCAGTCTTAATAAGGTTTGCTGATGTGAATTGTCTACATTTACCTCACAGAAAACAAATAAAAGCAAAATGAAAGACCACAAAGACCTTTTGAGGTAGGTAAGAAAGACGTGGCCAGAACAGAATGACAGAAAGTATTCTTTTAACTAAATATATCATGAAGTTATTCTACATTCCGTACCATGTGGCTGCTTATTGTATGAGAGATGGGGCTGGGAAATAATAAAACGCTGAATCTAGTTTTAGTAGAAAATATAATACACAAACCCAGCATTTCATGAAACTAACACAGAAATGAAATACGATGCCAGAAATATTCTGCTGAAGATGTGGAAAAACAATCTATTCATGACCACCCATTCTTTGGGAATGTGGGGGGAACTCTCTCACAGTGAGCATAAGAGGAAACATCCAGACCATGACTTAGACTCTAATTAAATTAAAATCATTTTTATTATTTTAAGACTGCATCTGCTCATCAGGGGCGGTGTTCTCATAATCTGTGGCTATTTTATATTTCAGCGGTCAGAAGATCTTGGCAATGTTTCCAGCTCACCCACTAAATTTCTGATTGTGGCTGAGGCTCAGCCATCAGTTTCACCCTGACCACATTGAGCCACATTCCCAGTTCTACAAATGCCCGTTTATATCCCTCTGGTAAGCTGAAGAGAGACGAAATAGCAATACACCACAACCTGCACTTAAAGGTCAGTGTAATGCTGTACAAAGAACAATGTGATGTCCTGTCTCCAGGATGAGATTATAGGTGGAAAACCAAGGTAACATGGGGTGAGCAGCTTGCTGAGAACCTCAGAAAAACAAATTAAATATGAGCAGGCCATTTCTAAATTAGTAAATCAATTAAACAAAAGAGAGCTCTCTGGCCTGGAGGCCAAGGGATGTTTATACTCTCTGTAGTTGTCCATACAGGCGAGTTCTCCTCCTCAGAGCCATGATGACTACACCCAAATTGCCCATTGGAAATGGTCCCTATCCTCTCTCTCAAGCCATGCCATGGGAACTGCCTGGGCAAAAACAAGTAGCCTCAGCAAAGAGATCGTGCAGACAGCAGCAGAGTCTATCTTAAGTCAATACAGAATCATAGAATTGCTCAGGTTGGAAAAGACCTTAAAGATCATCAAGTCCAACCACGACCTAACCATAGTGCCCTAAGTAACAACCTACCACTAAATCATGTCCCCGAGCACCACATCCAAATGGTTTTTAATCAAATACAGGGATGGTGACTCAACCACCTCCCTGGGGGACCTATTGCAGTGCTTAACAATCCTTTCTGTAAAGAAGTGCTTCCTGACATCCAACCTAAACCTCCCCTGGCACAACTTGAGGCCATTTCCCCTCGTCCTGTCACCAAGGAGAAGAGACCAACCTCGCGCTCACTGCAATCACCTTATATATATGTAAAGCAATGCAGAACATAACAAGTGACGTCCATGCCAAATTTTGAAAAGTAGCTTTCTTACTTACAAGTAAAGAGACATACGGTGGAAAACAAGGTCCTTGCTGCATACACTGCCACCCAGAGCTTGGCTGAAATTGGCACTGGTTGTGCAGGAAGCCGCAAGGATGTCTGTAGAAGGGAGAATACGACTTCCTTCCTTCCCAGTGACAGAGCCATCAAGATCCTCAAGAATGGCAGCATGTGGAAAGGGGAAGGACACTTGGAAGGGTGAGTTGGTGAACGTCAGATGTTCAAGGCTCACTGTAAACCCACCTGCGAGGAGCAAACAGCAGTTTAGAAACACAGAAGAAAAAGAGATCAGCTTTGCCTTATCATCACTTTGGAAGTGTGACTACTGATTCAAAAAGAGAAAAATGATAAATAAATAAGAGGAACAAAAAAGATGTTTGCCATGTTCTGGCCAGGATCCTGTTGTCTGATCCAGGTGCTGCTCTACCAGCATGTCCTGAGTGACTCCAAACATCTCTTCCTAAGTCTCAGTGCCAAAAGCTAGTGTCCCCAAAACAGTGATTCTTACACATCCTTTCCACTCTCTTTATAAGACAAGTTATTCAGAGATAAGGGCTGCGTATGTATGCGTGTAAATAACACGTTCATATATAGCACCAGGCACAGTAAAGCCTTGACTGAGAAGTGTGGCTGGAGTATGTTTACTCTACTGTTGATACAGATAGATTCAGCAAGGAGGAATATTCATGTGAGCTAAAGCACAGAAAGGTTTTGAACACATGAATATTTCCAGAAATGACAGAAAATTACTGTCCTATCAACCAGAACAGGTCAGTTTTGGCAGGAGTGTCCATGTGCCTCATTTGGTTACTATTTACCTAGCATACTGTCAGTTGTAGCTTCTCTGAGTCAGATTTTACTATTCCTCCTGTCCTTTGATCTCGGCTCCTGAAGTCTTTTTCTCTCTTATGTTATTGTAGGGCAGTATACGTTTATATATAAATATATTTAAGAGGTAATTGCAGTTGGAACGCTCTTCAAAGAGCCTTTGGGTACTTCTTCAAAGCTCAAAAGGATGCTTAGTTTACATACGTTATCTTAGGCAAATTCACCTAAGGTTTAGGCTGGCCTGAGGTAGTAGCTTGGTAAAATTCTGCAAGGATGTGTCATAGCTATTAAAAAATCCTCCCTTTTGAAATGTTACCTCCCAAAATGAAGAAGCAACAAGTCAGAGTGTAAAAACCCATTTCTACGTCCCATTGAGGAAATGAAATCAGTTCAAAAATAAGGCTACCTTTGTCTCAAAAGACCACGTGATACGTGGTTCCAACTAAATGATGAAGCTATTTCACCGGCAGATAATTTGGATAAATAGCAACCTGACCCTAAGTGCACATGGACTGCACAGAGCAGTCCAGCAAAGTCAGCAAAATGCAGAGGGTTAAATATTATTGATGGATGGTTGCTATGCATATCATCACATGATAAAGTTTCTCAGATCATCTGTGCTGCACAACATGCACATTATTCATCCTGCAGCTACGTATCACCATCCTATGGCCCACCTCCCTGTGAATGGGCAAGAGCTGTTAGGCTGGTATCCCCACTGAGGAAGTGAAGCATAGAGAGCAATGATTCTGAAAACTACTGCATTGAAACTTAGGGGAAACACACATACAAACCAAAACCTAGTCCTGGATAAGTTACCTACAGGTAAACATGGTGATAAGATGGCTGAAGCCAAACAGGTATTCTTCATCATTGCACAATACTCGTTCCAGATTCAGCTGAAACGTCTATCAGTGGTTATGGAAGCTAAGAATTCCTAAATAGATTACTCTGAAATGCAACAACTGTGCAAACACTGCTAAATGAGTGTAAGTTATACTCACCCTGCCCTTGGTAACAGCCCGAGCAGGTCCTGATAGCTGTGCAACTGCTCACATCAAAGTTTCTGAAAGCTGTGTTGGAGACGAATAGCTGGAATCTTTTGGGAGTTTTCAGTCCTGCTGACATGCAGGTGTTATCCTGCCATGAAGAAATGAAGAACACTGGGAAACAAGTCAACATGTAGATGCCCAAGCCTGATGAGTTCAGCATGCAGCAGCTGCGATACAAGATGACTGCACTCAGGCCTCTGGTTCTGGGGTAGCGTGTGCTATTTGAAGGACATGCATTAGCTATTGTGTCACAACTTCTAATAATTCAATAAATAACATCAGTCTAATTCACCATGTACAGTATGCAGTAGTGTTTCTTTCAGGGCAGCAATGACTTTGTTTGCTCTGTCAGGCTATTGGCTACTAGGAAAAATTGGACTTTTCAAGGGAGAATACACTGTACTGCCTCCTTGGCTTTTCCTTGGTTTGTCCATCAGGCAGGAGATTTCCATACTTTATAAAGCCAATTATCCTAATTGATGTTACAAGAAAAATCTGACTGCTGAGACACAGAATATTTCCTGTGATTGGGGGTGGGGAGAGTTTAAGCTGGACACTCTTCAAAGCTCTGGTTGAATTCAGGGTGTATCAGAACAATAAGAAATTAAGTAGATCAGCAAGAGACAGGAAAAAGCATAACACGTGAAAAGGAAGAGCAAAACCACAAGTGAGGAGGAACATAAAACAGAAACTAGATTTCATGGTGGCTGTGGTCCATGACAGAGGGGGTGAGTGCATTCTCTGTCCATTTATTCTGGAGACAGGCTGGGAAGAAAGAAGTATTTAAAGCCAGGGGGTATTCTGGAGGAGAAAGCTGTCAGGAGCATGTGATGCCATTTCTGAGGCCAGTAAACAGTTTAGGAAAACAACTCACAGAAGTTATGACAGAGAATCAAGGGAGCAATCAGTTCAGTGTGAAAGCATCCTCTAGAATGCAAAATTTAGAACAGAACAGACTTTTAGAAACAGTTTGTCACTTCAAAGGGGTGTTGTTATCTTTAGTCTAATTAAGAGACAGCGTCTTCATCATTTCTCTTAGAGCAAAACACCCAGTGTAGTGGTCCTGGTCTTTGTGCCACCTCCTTCTACATCACTGCTAAACAGAAATCACCTTGCTGCTGGTAACAAATCAGATTTGTAGGTTTTTAGCTTGTACTTGCCTGTTCTTCCACCATTTCTATGGTTTTTCATGATCAGTATATAGAATAAGGGTATGAGATGGGAATTCCTCCCCTAGTGTGCATCACATCTCAAACCTACCATGTTTTCAAAAGGAGATGTTGTTCCTCAAAGAGCCCCACACCAGCACTGAGTTTCTTTATGAAAGCATGGAAGAGGCTATTTGAAGTCTTTCCCTTTTTCCCTTTCTACAGACCCTGGACCTGGCCCTGCTCATAATGTGTTAAATGATCAAAGCCCCAGTACTGAAAACCCCTGGTATTTCCAGAGCCCACTGGTTTAAAGCACCGCATTCAAAAACTGTTGGGGGAGCAGAGAGAAATATCCACTGTTCCCATTAAATTAGTGTCATAAAGTTTTAATTGATATTAAAGAGACATCATTATTAAAGGGAGAATTACATAAATTAAAATGTAAATTATGACAAGGAGGCTCTTATCATGAGATAATCAAAGATAATCACCCCCCTGGGGTGTGGGAAGAAACAAGGCACAGCTGAGCGCCTCTAAATCTCTTAACAAGTACAGCATCAGAGTTCTACCGTGGATCCTGCAAAGCAAAAACAAAGACACCACTCTTTCATCCCTGAGAGAAATCCATTGTGTCACTGAGCCACTGTAGGACTGGACAAGAGAGACCAGGATTGTGTCCGAACCATGTGCTTCAACAGAGTTACAGCAGAAATATCTTCTGCAAGGTTCTGAAGAAAACTCATTTAGAACTCTTTTCTGCTCGGTCGGAAAGAAAATTAAATTCATAAAAAGCAGCAGCAACCTAAGCAGTGCAGAAAAGACCTCAGAATCACAAACAAGCTGCCATGGCCAGCTGTAACTAAAATTTCATCATCATCTGTGTTATTAATCTGTTAACAAGCTGGTAGCACCCAAAGGACTTTGTCTGGCTGCCTGCAGAAATAATAGAAGATTGTATTTATTGCCTTAAAAAATTGTTATATTCTGGTGGCATTGACCATTCTCAAGTAAATAAGCAGCACTGTGTGTTCTCAGTGAACCAGGGATGGTATGAGGGAGAAGAGGAAATCAGAATGTTGTCTAGAATAGAAATCAAACCTACTGTTCTCCTATGAAGAAAGGCTGAGGGAACTGGGCTTGTTTAGCTTGGACAAGAGAAGGCTCCAGGGGGACCTCATGGTGGCCTTCCAGTGCTTGAAGGGAGCGTAGAAACAGGAGGGGGAACGGCTGTTTGTGAGGGTGGATGGTGATGGGACAAGGGGGAATGGTTTTAAAGTGAGACAGGGGAGGTTGAGGTTGGATATCAGGAGGAAGTTTTTCCCCCAGAGGGTGGTGAGGCACTGGCACAGGTTGCCCAAGGAGGCTGTGGATGCCCCATCCCTGCAGGCATTCAAGGCCAGGCTGGATGTGGCTCTGGGCAGCCTGGGCTGCTGGTTGGTGACCTGCACACAGCAGGGGTTGGAACTGGATGAGCACTGTGGGCCTTTGCAACCCAGGCCATTCTGTGATTCTATGATTCTCCATTTTCAAAACACTAAGCTGAGCTGCACATCTCTCAAACTCATCCTGAAGCTGCATCTATGCCTTCATTTCTCCTTACAGACAATTTGAAAGCCAAACTTTACATAAACAGGGGCTGTTCTTCTGATTGCTCTTTTATTTTTCCATTTTACAGTTTGTGCAACTGCAGTGCTTACCTTTTGCCCAATGTGTCCAACTAAAACACTATTAGCTACAGCTGTGTTTCCCAGGCTTTCAATGATGTCAATGCCAAAATCCGTGCAAGCATAGATTCGGAAATTTTGGAGTTTGAGGTTGCTGCTACTGAAAATCTGTATAAAAACATAACAAAGGAATAGAGTGGATAATTTAAAAAGTGTGATTTACAACCACACTTTTCTAAAAGTACAGTGAAAAACAGGAGAGTGCAAAATGACAAAAGTTTTGATTTTGTGTTTATTTAAGAAATTTCCCTTATTTTCTTGTTTTAGCTTTCAATTAATAATGCAAATACTTTTGAACTTGGCCAATTTGTTTTCCATTAAAGAACAACATGAAATAAAACCAGAAAATTCAGAGAACTGTTAACAAACAGGTTAAAGTGAGCTTTATATCATATTTTAATTAATGGAAAGAATAATAGGGTAAAGAGTCAAGGTTTATAGCAGAAAGATGCCTTGAAAACAACCAAAGGTGTAGCTTACAGTCAGCTAACAGCTAGAAGAATGTTCCTAGAGGAGCAATTCCCATGGAAACCATTAACTCTACAGAAGTAACAGAACTTCCACCAACCATAATCTTTACAAACAGAGATTTAAACTGGATATAAGGAGGAAGTTGTTTACAATAAGGGTAGTAAAGCACTGGCACAGGTTGCCCAGAGAGGCAGTGGTGCCCCATCCCTGCAGACAGCCAAGGTCAGGCTGGATGGGCTGTGAGCACTGATGGAGCTGTGGGGGTCCCTGCTCAGTGCACGGAGTGGGACAGATGGCTTTGATGGGTTCCTCCCAACTGTAAGGATTCTGTAACTACCTCACATCCACTGGGAGAATCTTTTTGGTTGTCCTGTAGTGGCAAATGTAGATTAGAAAGTTAGTTAGGCCAGCAGGGCTGTCATTAACAGTAATGCTGAGTTTGCTCTGAACTATAAGGAGAACTCACACAAACCATTACCAAAACAGGGGTCTCCAGCTGAGGGACAAGGACATAAAAGTACGAGAGATTCCACAGTAGCTGTGGCCTATCTGCAGCCTGAAAAGGCAAAATCACTACAGAGATGATAAAGAGATGAAGTAGCATTTCCTGAGCACCATGGAGGACAGCTGGGACAAACATACCTGGGCTCCACCTTGACTGCTCCAAACTGTGAAGCTGTCAAACTGAACGGGGCCGTTTGGGCTGTCTGGCAAATATTCTGGGTAGACAAGCAACCCATGCCTGTTTAGGAAAGACAGCAAAGGAAAAAACAAAAAAAGAAAACAAAGTTTCCTTGCATGCATTACTGGACATAAAACATCATCTTTAGGCCTGTACTTAGTCTCCATTTCAACCTACTTAATCAGAGCTAAACTCTAAGAGCTGAGTATTCATGCTGCTATTGCACAAAGCATCTGGAGGTAAGAAATGCCACTCCAAGCCATGGAAGCCAGCATCATCTCTCTTCTGTTGGCCTGCAACGCATGTCAAAGAGTGTAAGAATGAAACTGTGCATCTGTCCTCTTGTACGCCATCCTCCTCTGCTTAAACTGTCTGGAATGCTTCAAAATTAGCTTTAATTTCAACACGAGTACAAGCTTCTGTGCTCTGCTGTTAAATGTTTGATGAAGAAATGTGCTAAACGTGGCACTATAAACTAAGTCAGGATCATTAAAACAAGGGAGTAAGATGGAGGTGCTTGCTGCCAGCACAGGAAAGCACAGCAAGTTAACAAATGGAGGTGGTGAATGAAGAAGAATGGAATATATTGAAACTACTAGGAAACCACTTGCAGTCAGACCCTGAAAAATAGCCTAACTACACACCAGTCTGTCATGGGCTCTGCTCCACTACTGAGCCAACAAGAAGAAAAAAAGCCCTTACAAGGGTGCAAAATTGAGAAACAATTACCAGTAATAACAAAATCCTGAAGGAAGGGACAAAGCCATTTCTGCTCACTGCTGCAGTTATAGTTAGCACTACCGTGCACAGAAGGAAAGTCTCTTTAGCCAAAGGTCCCCTAATACCTGGTGCAGGAGTGGGCTGTGTTCTCACTGAAGGACAGGAGAGGCATTTTGGATGGTCCCTCAGGAGAGAGATGAAAGAAATACCCATATCCAGCAGCACACACGGTGTTACCCTGCAGAGAAACACACACAATTGTGAAAAAAATTACCACAAACCTCTGCTAAATAAAATAAAAGAAAAATAAATGAATAAATAAAATCCAATCCCAGTTGATGTTAATGATAATTCTGGCACGTCTGGTTGGCAGAAGCTGGTACCTTGTTGTGTATTCATGCTCTCATTCCATTCTTGCTCTTTCCTTGGGTCAGTCCCACAAAAACCTGCTCTCCAATCAGGCAACAAGGGTTGGCCAAACAACTGGAACTCATGACAGCAAAATGGTACTGCCACAATTCTTCAAGAAGTAGGTAAGAAAAAAACAAACAAACAAAAAACAGTGTGGAAGACTTCTTAAAACCCTTTTTAAGTAAGAAGGCCACGTCACGGAAGAAAGGTGAATAACTACTTAATTTTATTGGTTTACTTCCAAGTCTGCATCTTTCTTATGCCTCCTAAAGTAATTCTGACACTGAAAAACTGAGATTCTGAAGACAGGATAAACCAAAGAACTACATCTTCATGCTATGCCAGTGTCCGAACAGTAAAACTCATTCAGATCTGTGACTTCATTTAGCTCTGTTCCCTTCCTTTGTCCCTAAGCACAGCTTCCCAGGAGATCTCTTCCATTAATCCCATAAACCACAGTTTGCTCTCCTGAACTTCAAGTTCCTGACTCTGCTCTTTGCCAGGCCCATATTCCTCGAGATCATGAACTCAACAAGGGCATGGTTGCTGCAGCCCAGACTGCCTCCAATCATAATTTCTTTAACGACCTCATCTGCACAGGTGAGCACCAGGTTCAGTAATGTTTCTCTTCCAGTTTGTTTGACTAATATCTGGATCAGGACGTTATCCTCAGCACACTCCAGCAGTCTCCTGGATTGCTTACAGCATGCCATGTTGCTTTCCTGGCAGACATCTGGGAAGTCATATCCTTCACCAGAATGAGAGCTTGCAAGAGCAATGCTTCTTGTAGCTGAAGCAAGGCCTCATCAACAGGCTCCAGATGTCCTTCATTGGTCTGGTCCTTAATTTTTACCCACAAGCTCTCCATCTCCTAAGAGCCCAGTCTCTCGAAGGTGCATCTGAGATCACAGAACTCAAAGTCCTGAGCATGGCACCAATCACACAGCTAATCGTTCATGTGACTCATTCATCTCCTTTTTGGGTCTCCAACTGGGAGGTAGAGGAAAATACCACCTGCCTTCCCAATTCCTTCGATATCTTTCTGAGGTACATAAAGTCTCTTCTTCCAGGCAGGTTGTGGATAACCCCTCCCTGGAGGCACTCAAGCCCAGGCTGGATGGGGCTGTGATCAACCTATTCTAGAGGAAGGTGACCCTGCCTATAGCAGGGGGTTGGAACTAGATAGTCTTAAAGGTCCCTTCCAACAAAATCATTCTATGATTCTGATAATTCTCATTCCTTTGTTGCAGCCTCCTTCAGCTCTTCATCAAAGAGCAGGAATGGCTTTACCATGTTTGGTAACCCTGTCATGATACTGTACATGTGGGTCCCCAGCAGGCAACAAACCTGTATAGGAAAATTGTCTGGATGGCAGATGAGTGCTTCAGGGCTTTCAGTGAGTAATCTTCCATTACTAACACCTCCTCTGCTCCTTTTGGTGGCACAGGTTCTAATATAGGTGGTTGGCTGGATCAGTTTTGTACAGCTGTCCATTCCAGGGTCTTGACCATTACTCACACTCCCTTTTTCCAGCCGCAAATCTGGGCACCCCTGTTGTGTAGGGGCACTTTGGACTCCTATTTCTGCTCCAAGCAGAGACAAGGATACACTGTCCCTCACCTTCTCAGATGTGTTATAAATTATTGTTAATATCACTTAATTAAGAAATTATGGAGTTATGTTCATTGCGAAACATGAAAAAAGAAGAGAACCTAAGGCCTTCCTGGCCTTATGATTAGGAGCTTCTGACTTGCAGAGTCTGTGGCAAGTCAGTTTTGCATGGGGAGACATAGGGAGTTAGGAGTATTTCTACTCCAGGGCAGAAACCTGCTCTTGTCTGCTTCATTTTGGACAGTACCCAAACTGAGCTGTTTTTGGATGGTGCCCATACAGAAACACATTCATGTGCACATCTGGGCATGATCCTTCCCAACTGTCTCAAATGTGTTGCTCAAATTTGATGCTGAAGGTCCAGGCTGGTAAATGTATGCTTCCTTTCCAGGAACTAAGTAAGGCATAGGCATGTCTGGAGGGCAGGTCATCCTGCCTACCCTTAGATAACATTAATTGCTCTCTGGAGGTAATTAGTTCTCTAAGGGGAGTCTAAGATGAGCTTTCTCGCAACTTCTTGCAAGAAGAGCTGACACTCACTGACTTCAGAGGTCACTGGACAGTGCTAAAATATTAATGGCTTTTTGGTCCCTGATGGCCCAAATCAAAGCCAAACCCGATGACCCAGAGGTGGAAGCCTCCATATTCCAATTACTTTTTCCTGACCCTTCCAAGGGTGCCCCCCGCAGTCGTGATTTCTGACATCTGCCAAGCAGCAAACAGATATCAATAACCAAAGCACATCTCTCCATCCCCTGGTAAAACTGCTGCTTTTTCCGAAAGTGCAGCCAGAGTCCCTTTTCCTTTAACAAAATGCTTCTGCAGTCCAGTCACATTATTTCCAGGATCTTTTACTTGCGACCCCAATCGTGCGTTCTGCAGATGATTCATAAGGAAAAACTGCATATTTATTCAGCCAGCTAGTGGCTGGAGGGCAGGGGTTTTAGGCAAGGAGGGAATTTTGTGTGGAAATCAATTCTTTGTGGAAGTCAATATATTATGAATGTCCATGCAACCAAAATTCCAGAGAGAAATTACCTCCCCGAGCATGCCAAATACCTGGAGGTATGAATTGCAAGTCAGTAAAATAAGTGGCTGACGTTTAAAGTGTCTCTTAACTGTACAGCCCTGCAAATGGAAATATTTCATGAATTTCTTTTAGATGACCAGGGCTCAAACTGTTGACCTTAAAAGTGACATAAAAGCTCCGGAGAGCATGCCCAGCACCACTCCCCCCAATTTAAGAGCCTGGTTGGATGCAAGGAGTATCCCCAATGGGCTTGCTTCAACATATACACAATTTGTAGAAGGCTTCAGAAAAGTAAGAACAAAATGGTGGGAAACAATCAGTGCCAAACAGATACAGCCCCACCTCTTTGATACGGTAGGGAACGTGGGGTTGGGCAACACTGGGCAATAAATCACACATACCAGCACGGCCATTGGTCACCACTCTGACACAGAAGCTCAGGTTGATCTCAGCCCTGCTCATTCTGGTAAGCTGCTTCCGACTCTTCAGTGTCATGGCAAGAAAGGAGAGGGAGGCTGCTCTCTTACACCCAGGTTTTGCTTGAGCACTGCACAGTGGTGCTGAGATTTAAGGGTACTGAATGTTTATGAACAGAAAATTATTACAAAAAGTCCAAAAACTTTGGACCCAAGAAAACCAAGAGAAGATAAAAAGCTGTTTTTTGCCATTTTTCTTCAGGGACAGAACAGCCAATGTGAAAGAGGGGCATCTTCCTTTCCTCTTGCTGATCATTTAAAAGGCAAGAAACCAGCTTGCTAGTGAAATTGTCTTACGTCACTCAAAAGTGACAACCAGGGCTTCCATATTTTATTTAAAAATAAAATTGCTCATCTTGTCACAACCATTCTGCATTTATGCTGCATGAGTACGAAGTTTTATCTAACACCCTGATTCACAAATGCACTTAAGAGCTTAAGCCAAATGGAAACCTGTGGGAATTGGGTCTCCGAACATCTTTGTAGGCTCAGGTTTGAGTGACTGCTGTGTCCCAATTTCAACACCATTTAGGAGACCGCTGATTTTCAAGGAAATTTCTGTTCTTCAGTCACCAATGCAAATTTAGGCTCCGGAGTAAATTGAGCAGATATTAAAATATTATTCCACTCACTGCAGAAAGCTTAACCCATCACATACAGAGGCTGTAACATAGTCTGCACCTAGAGCTCTCTGTCTACTGTAGCTGTAATCTTTGCCCGTACTTTTAAAAGCAGAAATTTAAAGATGAAAATCTGAGAAGTAAAATAAAATAAAATAAAATAAAATAAAATGAAATAAAATAAAATAAAACAGCAAAACAACCAAATCCTAACGCTGAAATATAGAAGGCAAGTTTCTATTCTACGTCATGGCACTTTGAGGATGAATTTTGCTCATTATATGCTGTGCACCCCTCTGTTTAGTTAAAATTATAGCTATCCAAAAAGCAGTATGTAGTTGGTGAGCCATCTGAGCAGATAAAAAGTGCCTAACTGTGTACAACATGATCCTGGTGCTGGACCAGCACTCTCTGGATTTAGTGATCATTATCATACTATTATCATACATAAGTATCATACCATACATTGGACTAAGGTGCTTTGATTGGAAAAACTGTGTCTGGTTCTCTTAATATGCACACATAGAATCAAAGAATTCTAGAATGGATTTGTTTGAAAGGATCCTTCTTGAAGTTCCAACCCCTGCTGTGGGCTGGGTGCCTCCACCAGCCCATCCATGGCCTTGGGCACCTCCAGGGATGGGGCACCACAGCTCTGGGCAGCAGTGCCAGGGCAGCAACGCCCTCTGATTCAACAATTTCATCCTAACACCTAACCTAAATCTCCCCTTTTAGTTTAAAGTCATTCCCCCTTGTTCTATCACTATCAGAGTGTGTAAAAAGTCATTCCCTTCCTGTTTGTAAGCTCTCTTCAAATACTGCGAGGCTGCAATGAGACCTCACATCCTCCACATCCTCCCATGTCTTCTAATGAATGCTATACGTATTGTAGAACAGTAAGCACTCCTAATAATAATTTTAAGCTGGGCAATTTCTTTCTGTTTGCCTCAGAGCCAACTCTGTTGCTGCTGCACGGCCTCAGATAGCCCAGTCCAAGGAACTGCTGACGTTGAGGCATATCAGCAACCCTCCAAGGGCCATCTGCTGTTCTGCTCTGAGTAGCAGAGCTTTGGAGAGCAGGCTGAGCCCTGATGTTGGGCTGCACACCAACAGATGCAGCTTTGGGCACATCTCAGAAGACACATGAGTGGAGAGAGCTCAGCAAATGGCTGAAAACTCAACTACAGTCAGTTCACACGTACCCACAAAGATAATTGCAGCAATCCTTTGCTAAAGCTGAGCCGCTGGCAATCCAACAGACAGCTCCAGGGAAAGTCAGTGCATGATAACACAGCACTGTGCTTAGTGGAGCTGAAATTCACGTGATTCTGCCTCGTTGTATTTTTTTTAACCATATTTGATGGTCTCAAAAATGATAAATGCACCCTCGAGGGAATTGCAGGAAAGTCCTCTCCTTCTTCCTAAGTACTACTGGCTTCAGACTCACGTAGGAAATGTGTTGGTGTCTTTTTCACCTTCAAATTTAGGTGCAATCCTTTCCTCCTGGAACAGAAGCCCAGGGGGCGATTGGGTCTTCACAGATGCTTAGTAATTGGCTTAGTTTCTGTGGGTTAGCAACAGGACAGGTCAGAAATATTTTTTAATGAAAATGTGCATTTGTCACAACTGAAGCTGTGGTAAGAAAGGTCAGTTTCAATGAAATTCCAGACTTGAAACAGTTGAAAAGCAAAAATGGTTTGAAATCACTGAAAAAAATTTTGGTTTTTTGTTCCACGAAACAAGACAAAAAATAAATGCATATATTAAAAGAAAGCATCTCAGAATTAGCCAATGAAAAGAAACTTACAGAGCCCAGCTTTGTGGTGGGAAGGCTGTTAGAAAGCTGCTTAAAATTTCAATGTTTTGTCACTATTTAGACCAATGAAATTTACTTGCTTTTAAAATCAATGTCATTTTCGCGGGAAAAGGAAAGCATTCTTCTCACCCTGGAATGGAAATCTCAGGCTCTGCATAAGCTGTCATTTTAAAACCAGGCAAAGCTGCATTTGATATTGCTGAATTTTACTATGTTTATCTTCAGTTCATTAAAATTGACATTATAGTGACAGTAGTAGAAAAAAAAAATCGAGAGGATCTGTTCCTAAACATTTTTTCCCATTTTTTTCTAGGAATCACAGAGTAAAATAAATTATAATAAAATAAAACAAAACTTTAAAAAGTATCCTAGGAAAAAAAAACAAACAATCAAACCAAAAAAACATTCAAATCGAATGCATCGTAATTTTCAATAACCATAAACTTGTTCACGAATGTTCTTGAGTTTGTAATATGTTCATTTCAGTATCCCATCACAAGCATGGCTTTTGAAGGCTCAGACAAGAAGCAAATATTGTGTGCATGATCACAGAATCATGGAATCATTAAGGTTGGAAGAGACCACAAAGATTATCCAGTCCAACCATCCACCTACCCCAGTGTTGCCCGCTAACCATGCCCCTTAGAACTGCACCTGCCCTCTCCCTATACACGTCCAGGGATGCTGACCCCATCACCTCCCTGGGCAGCCTCTTCCAATGCATCACCACTCCTCCTGGGAGGAGTTTTTTTCTAAAATCCGACCTGACCCTCACCTGGCAAACTTGAGGCCATCCCCTCTCATCCTATTGCTGTCACCTGGGAGAAGAGGCCAAGCCCCACCTCACCACAACCTCCTCTCAGGGAGCTGAAGAGAAGGTAAGGTAAAAAGTTCCATATTTTTCTGATATTTTTGAATAGAAATGCTATGTTTTATACCAGAACCTCTTACCTCAATGTGGTTGGCAGGAGCTCTGATGTAGATCCCTGCTGGTGACAGAGTCTCAATGTTGGATAAACCATCTGTTGCAGAAAGGCCAATCACTACGTTGTTTCTGATTCTGTTCCCCTTCTCCAGGCCACTTCCTTAAAAATAAAATACAATAGTAGGATTAGATGTGGAGGTTGGCAGCCCTGCCTGTGGCAGGGAGGTTGGAGCTTGATGATCCTTAGGGTCCCTTCCAACCCAACCATTCTACGATAATAAATAAATGGAGAAAAATAAATATATATACCTGGACACCCTCTACAGTACATATCAGAGAACTTGCCTGCTTTGCTGGCATGGTACACCTGAGAATCAGCTTTGTGTGACTGTCCCTGGGTAAGTCATGGTCGCATCTGTGTTTAACACATGGCAAAAAATGGCTGTGACACATTCAGAGACTGCCATGACTAAAGCCAGCAATGGCAAGGGGATGGCTGCGTGCTTCAGAAATGCCAGAAGGCCACAAGCAAGATAAAATAGAATAGTTCTGTTGGAAGGGTTCTTCAAAGATTATCTAGTCCAACTGCCAACATTGATATCGACTCCATTAATGATCTCACCAAGATTTGTCCAACATCGTAAATATAAAAAAAAAAAATAAAAAAGAACTTGCATTCTAATCAGACAGATACAGTCAGGGAAAGAAATAATATCATATTCTACCAAAAACGCAACGAAGATCACAATTCCACAATTTGAGCTGCAGAAAATACCTGATAAAGTTTTATATATTATCACTGCAGCCATGCTTTAAGCCAGGTTTATGGAGAAAATGAATAAAAAGAGTATGATAAATCATATTTTACAGCTTGGAAAAAAAAAAAAAAAAAAAAAAGAGATTCCAAGTCATTCCACTTGTGGACACACAGGCAATGCTTCTGGCAGTGCTAAAATTAAAAGTTATCTCTCCTGTGTCTCCATCCATTGCCCCATATGTATATGAGTAAAAATTTAAACAGATCCTAAAAGCACCACTGCTACCCTACACATCAGTGGAGGTCCCCTACCCACAAAAGTGAAACGTGAGAAGTTGATCACTCAGTGATCACACAGCTCACAGTGACAGCGTGCACCACATCAGTACTGACACAGTAAGGAAAATATTCACATTTCCTTCTGAACTACACCACAAAGAAACGTGCCACCCAATGGGGAATAGTGGACAGTCCTACATACGGGTCAACTTCCAGTGATGACACATCAGCACATGGCTCTCTGGTCTGGAAGCAGAATAAAAAGTGAGTCATTTCTACTTGACCCACATCAGGAGCAAATAACATCTATTTAGTTTTGTTCTGTTGAACTGAAATGATTCACTTTACCTGCTCTGGTTTATCCCAGTCATTACTACCCTAAATGTAAACAACAGAAGTACACCAGGGATTTTGGCTGTGGGAAGGGAGTAATCGTTTTCAGTCTTTCTCACTCTTCTGAACATTTCTCCATTTCTGAACAACATCCATTTTGGAAATATTTCCTTTTCAGGTTGTGCTTACTACAAACAATGCTACTACTAAGCAGGGTCCTAAAGCAGTTCTTTTGAAAGCCATACAGTTTTGTGAGGTGGCAAAAAAAGGTTTGGGCTTCCAAGCTGAGCCCTGGTATGTCAATTAATTCTAAGCCCAGAGCAACTTTTTATGACTGTCTTGCAAAACCCCTGAAAATAAGGGTTTTAGATGAAATCACTGAGGGAGTCCAATTCTGGAGCTGCAAACAGCCAGCTGTAATAAATATTCCTTCACAGGCAACAAAATGATACATAAATTCATCCATCAGACCCTCTGGAGCTGCTGGCAGTGAAGCCATTAAAGACATCTTGGGGATAAGGTGTATTCAGGCTGAAACTTCAGAGGAAATGTTCAGCTCAGCCCACAGTCCTTTCAGTCAGACGTGTGTCCTGTCCTAGCACAAGGGAGCCATGGCAGCCCAGCAGGATGGAGATCTCATTCTGCTTCCCACGGCCTCAAGAGCTGCTGTGTGTGATGAGTGCCCACATCTCTCTGCACCAGCTCTCCTCTTCTGCAAGATGTGTACAGTAGCTCTTCTTTTATGGCTCTCTTCTGTTTAAATCGTGATCTATCACATCCTATTATATTTATATATGGGATCGAGCATAGGGACTCTCTGTGTGTGTGGAACTGCAGGATCAGGACTGAAGGCTCTTTTTTAACCTCTCTTTCTCCTGAAATCGATCATTTTTTATCCTGTTCCTGACAGAAAACAAAACTCATGCTGCATCTTTAGGGATTCAGGCAACGTGAGATCCCAGCGGAAGATGCTGCGAGTCAGGCTCCTGACAGTTAGTTCAGAGAAATATTTTGTTGTTTAACAGTTTTGTTGCTCCAAGCTCCAATTTATTTAAGTGCTAAATCCTCTGCTTAACTTTTAACATATGCTTTCACTCCATTATCTTTGATGTCAAATGACTGGAGTTAAAGGTAAGTATGCTCTTAAATGCCTCGCTGAACTGGGGTCTTAAATATTGCATAATGGTGCTCTTCCACAGAGAGATACACCAGTTCCCTAAAAAGAAATTTCTTTCCATTTGTATTCAGTGAAATAAAAGGATACAGAGCAAGTGAAGACTGACTTGAACAAACATAGAGAATATGGCCAAACAGAAATAGTTGCTAGGAGTTGCATGAGGAAGAAGACTGAGAGATTTACTCCAGATTCACTAATAAGAGAAAATGTGGAAGATGTGATTAAAATCGTGAGGGTGCAGTTAAGGATCCTTTCCTCCAAAGACATTTTCAAGGAAATGATCATCAGCAAATGCTGCTATTACATGTAGGATAGATACTTTCCTGCTTCACTTACCCAGTAGAAGCCCATGTCCTGAAATGTTAAAGAAGACATTACTGTCTACACTAAGGTTTGAGATCCCAGTCAGATGGAGCCCTTGGCCAAAGGAGTCCAAAAAACAGCAACCACGTATGTAAGAGTCTGGAAAGAAAAGAGGTTGGAGAATTTAATATTAGCTCCTACTCCTATGATGCTATGCAGTTAATCCTTTTTGCTTCCATGAGACTGACCAGTTGAAGCTGAAATTTGCTCATCTTTGCCAACAAGTGGGCATTGCTGAAATAGTTGCAGTAGAAGAAAGGGGCCCCAAGCACAGAAACAGGTTACTCGAGGCATCTCGTGTTATGTGGGGGGAGAAGATCCAAATGAAAGGATCATATAAGTGAGCTACATTATGAGCTGAGGTAACTGGGGGATTGAAGTGGGACTGAATGAAAGGAAGAATGTAGCAGAAGGCTGGGTATCTTATCCACCTTGTGTAGCCAGGCATGATGACCACCTTAATGTACTTCAGGATCATGGCCAGAACTGCCTTCTGACACCAGAAAGCCTAGATCATCATTAAATGATGAAGCTGGCATAGGGAAGACAAAGCTGTGAGTTAACTGGAGGGGAAGATCCAATCCAGAGTCTTTCAAACATATGAGCCCATCTAACTCACTCCCACCTCCACCAGTCTTCAGAGACCTCGTTGCCACTTCCACAGAGATTAATTTTGTGCTTACCAAACACCCAGTCAAAATAAGTGTTCCTTAACTTTCAGGTGATATAACTAAATATTGGTTTACGCTATGGAACATCCCTGAGTCAGCTCAGGACTCACTCATGGTATATTATGGCTTTCATTTCCAGAACTAGAAGCAGCACAGCGACTCGAAGACGTACCATAAAAATGAAATACTATTTAGAAAGGAGCTGTCAAAAACCACAAAGGAACCAAAACAATTCAAAGGACTCCATCAAATGTTACTTGGTCTTAGTCTACAGGTGAAGTTCTCTCACTTTTCTCACGTTTACAGTCCTATGGTGTTAACTGACTCCAGAGCTAAGCAGGGTTTTGAGAATATCTTTCCCAGTTGGAAAGATGGATCTGTGAGATTGTTTGGGCTCATGTCCAGAGCAGCTGTCTCACCTGCCATCTGTGCATTGCCAGCAACTGTAAGGGCACTGCGTTGCTGCCAAAATGCTTGGCCCATGTGGTAGAACTGGACCCCCTCCACTTGCAGCTGACTCGTTGCTCCCTGGAAGGCTTCCACAATGACAACAGCTCCCAGGTCCCGAGACCCCAGCTGCCTCTCACTTCGCTTGTACAGACACCTGGAGCCACCTAGAAGACAACCCAGTAGGAACTATCAGTTTTACATATCTGCTGTGACAGTGGGACATGCAGAGTCCTTTGAGGCAACTCATGAGGCCCACCACACCGACTCAGGGAACTCCTGTTTCCTGCAGCGATCTTAAACACATGCCCAAAGACAAACAGCCACAGGCAAGCTTGCACGATACTCCCCCTAAGTACTTCCACAGTTTCTCACCTCAGAGTCTGGACATTTTTAGAGGAAGGTATATTAAAACCAGCAGGAAGCTGTGCTAGTTTTATGCTTAGGAAAGTTCCTTGTGTTCAATTTTAAACAGGCCTACGCACAGGGATGATGGATTTGACATTGATTTACCTTGGGTGAGGTTCTTGAAAAGGGGATTGGGCACGGCTGTACTGAACTGAGCTGAAATGAGAACATTTTGAAATTTCTTTAAAACCCTCTCCCTCCCAACTGCCCCCACAGACATGTGAGGAAACGTTCGTATCCACAGACAGAAGATAAGGAAAGGAGATGATAGGGCTGCGGAAGGAATCGACATTCCTCAAAGGTGTCCTTTCCCCAGGTCTGTGCTCAGGATATTTTGGTTCAGGGGGATTCAGGCTATGAATGTGTAAATCGGTCCTGCTTACACTCAGCAATGCTCATTTTTCTTTTAAAGATGGTAAATTAACCACAAGAAACACTGCCCACTCATCTTCTGGTGACTCCTCTGAGAAATCCTCCTGTACTTTAATGCAAATAAAAACCTCAAACAGTTAGCACATTTCAGAGACTATATTTATGAGTTCCACACAAAATGGACCATAAATCCATGAGTAATATAAGCAGTTGGCTGCTGGATATCAAATGAAGTCTTGTGTCACAGTCTGAGTGCCCAAGGCATTTTATTTTTAAAGGGAGCCTTATACCTGGGTTGCCAGATAACCTAACTCTCCTTAAATTATAATCGCCGTGTCGGACTGCATTTCCTCACCTGCAGGTGTAAATCAGGAAGCCATCCGTCAAACTTCACTGTGCCTTACAAACATAAAACCAAAGGAGAATTGAGATACCTATTGTTTCACCACTGCTACTAAATGCTACAAGACGCTGTCACCTGTTTTTTCTTCCTCAGGATCCCCAAATAACACCATAATTTTTTACACTACAGAGTACAATAAGCATCAGGGTGCTTTGTTTTTCTTTCTTCTAAAAGTTTCTAAATAGTAAACACAATTAAAAATTTAATATATTATGTACACTGAAGTATGCTTTCAGAAGATACTTTCTTTGCTATACCCTTAGGCTCAGGCAAAACTAAAGGGTCTTTCCCAAGATGGCTTGAAACAATAATGCGAAAACAGTACATCTGAGATGTTACAATGAAATGCACTTCAACTCCCAAGACTTCATACTTCAATGTCAAATGATGTTTGGAAAGATAAAACTGTTTTCCTGGCACTGATATGTCTCCGCTTTACTCTATTAAGAAGCATTTCTAATGCACAGTGATACCACAATGTGATTTTAGAGAAGAAATTTTACTCTTGAGTACCTCTCAAGACCTCCTCACCTCTTGTGCCACCTGCTTCTGCACACTCTCTGATGTGGGAGATCCTCTCCTTCGTGACATTCCCTTGAACAACAACCCTTCTGCTAAGCAGTGCCACCACAGCAGTCAAAGGCAGGCTCTGGCCATTCACTCTTTCCTCTCCAACGTTGTGGGAGTACCTAGGGAAAGACAACAAAAGTACAGAAGCACCTGCAGCTGACAGATGGCAGGAATGATGTTGACCCTAACCATCCAAATCCAACTTCAGCCCCTGTCTCACTGCTGACATCAAGAATTACCTCTATCTGTTACATCTGCATATACGGGCTAGATATATTTTTCCTTGGTTGACATTTATTTTCATCTTGTCTCACAAGTTCACAAATTCTCTTTGCATTTGGTACTTATACACCAAAATATTTCAACATTTGAATTTCCTTCATCTTCTGAAAACATACTGTCAGTATTTTCTTCTTCAAGCCCCAAATATTTTTACACAGAAATGATACCATTGGCATTTATGGGTACTGGAGATAGGCTACCATCAACATAGAGAAGATATTTCTACACTGGGACTCCAAGTTACAATGCAAGAAGTATAGTTTGGCCAAGGCCTTCATGCGTAGAAAATGAAGAGAGCATAAAGAGCTAAACTAATGTTCAGTAGAAACAAAGAAGCAGTATTTCCAAACTGAAGTAATTCACTTTGAGTGTTTTGTTAATTAACTTAAGTAATTCAGTAGAGAAGGGAAGGATTTATTTTTTTTTTTTTAACAAAATCAGACACTTTCTGTGGGAAAAAACAAACAAACAAACAAAAAAACCACTCAAGAAAATAACTTTTCAGGAAAATTCTTAGCCAATTCTGTGCTAAGGCCACTGGACTGAACTAACAATTGGTGTTTTCTGATACAAAGGTCCATGGTTATGATACAGGATTTAAACACAGAATCATAGAATAATTAAGCTTGGAAAAGATCTCTAAGATCATCTAGTCCAATCACCCACCTACCACCAAAACTGCCCACTAAATCATGTCCCTTAGAGCCACCAGTGAGAATGCATTCAATATTTAATGTCTGCTGGCTTTGAGGTTAGCAAAGAACTGAAATATCTCTGACCACCTCTGTTTAAAGGACTTACATATAGTTCCTAAGTCCCACAGGAAACTGCAAATCCTCATCTAGACCATATTTTCTCCTGGTTTCACTTTTTGCTATTGAAACCCCGTTTCTCCTTGAAAAGATACCTGAGTGGTGACCTAAGGTAGAGCTCAGTATTATTGACAGACTCAATAACGGCCACTTCTTCTTGCTGCTGTGCATCTCCAAGACCTGTCCTTCCCACCACAATTTCATCACCTGGTTCCCAGTCAACAGGTTTCTGGAGCACTAATCGTAAGTCGTTAGCAAGAGCTGATGACTTCAAGTATGTGAAAGTGACTTTGGGCATCCAGCCTGGAAAAAAAAGATAAAGAAAAACTCACTATATATATAGATATATAAAAACAAAACAGAAAAAGGATTTGCCTTCTTAGAAAACACTGCTTCACTTGGATCATTCACTTCTCTTTGACTCCATGTCAGAGAGATGGGAGTAATGCTATAAAACATGATATGTGCACATTCTTTTGAATCAGAAATGTTGCATTTTCCAAACAGTATCTTCATTTCATATCTTTTAGTCTTTATCGGTCCTAAACAGCAGAAAAACATATTAGGAAGGAGTCTGCTCAAAAGGTTGCAGGAGCTGAGGTCGTTTCATTCCATCTGAAGGCAAGAAACACTTCTAAAGCTCCTTCTATTACAAACAACAGAGGAAAGCACTTTTTTGCAGAGACAAAAACTATTTCAAATGATCAGATTCCTCTGTCAGGTATCCAAAATGAGATGAAATGAGTCTGGGCCTACAAATAACTTGCATTCACAGAAGTGCATAGTGAAAGATGACTACCTCTGCTTTTAAGAACTTGCAAGACTCACTGAAGATGGCTCAGCTAGCAACACCAGGTCATTTACACATTGTCTCTATGGAGAACCCAAAGCAAGGGCTCACTGTTTGAGAACCTGCCTTAACCATCTGACTGTGTCATACAGTGCAACCGGTTGGCTACAAAATGAAGCACACAGCTCATATGTGTGGCATGCAGCAAGCCTGCTTTCAAACAGCTGACCAAAATAAAAATAAAAAATCAAACAAAAAAAAAGTGTTGATTGTCTTTTTTTGCCACTTGGTAGCTATGGTGGAGATTGGCAATCTGACTGGCCCAGCATGAAATAATGTGATGAACAGGATTCTGCAACTGCTTAGAAGTGTATCTCAATCTGTTTCCAGCTGAGATCACACACAGGCCTGCCTGGGAAAAGCCTTCTCCACAGGCAAAGCAGACACATAGTACGAGTGCACAAGTCAGTAGGACTTCAGGGTGAAGAAGAGCCCCTTGCATGAGCAGCCATAAGTCAGCTTTGAAAGGCAACAGAAAGGTAACAACAGATTCCCAAATCTTCTCTTCACTGGACATTCTACCAAACTTGGGCACAACAAGACCCAGCAATGAAACTTCAAGACATTTTAACCTCCCTTCTTTGTTTCATGAGGTTTGCTTTAACTCTTACCTAGCGGGCTTTGGAGCAGATTGTTCCAGTGAGATCCAGCAACTGAACACCATCAGGGGAGAAAGCGTGAGCCTCACACACTCTCCTTTAGTATATTTTTCCTCCCCTCCTTTGCAATAGATCATAATTTACCTTTAGCCCTCAGCAAGTTACTGTCCTCCCTGGTTGTACTATAGAAAAGTAATAACACCAGAAATCACTAAGGGTAGAGGTTGCATCCAATAAATCATTTTCAAATTATTTTAAGCAAGCTTCTCTCTCTCTCTCTCTCCATTTCCTGTTTCATGTTCTGGTTGCTTTCACTCTAGTGTCCCAATTCCTCTTTCTTTAATGAAGGTGGAAATAACAGGTAGCACCCCAAGTCAATGAATTCACAGCAGAATGAGAGAAGATAGAATCAAGCCTTCATACTCTGTGAACCTAAAGAATTTTTGAGTACCTGGTGTGTGTGTCAACGAGATGAAACACATTAAACGTAGCTGAGATATCTCTAGTTGATTATTTTTCCTTTTTCTTAAAGTAGAACTGGAATTTCTCCACTTACAGCTAAGTAAATTCCCCAAACATCCCTTCTTCCAGTCCAGTGTTGATGCAGTATAAAGACTTGGAGGATATTGATGCAAAGGGAAGAGGTAGAATATTTAAAGCAGTGAAATAGGACATTTAAAGTGGTGAGAATGTGTGAACTCAAATAAGATGACGAATGAGAAAAAATAGCCATCTTTCAGCACAACAGCTGTTCTATTTGCTGATCACTGATCACTGTCTGGTCAAACAGTTGTAAGGCTTTGAAAGGTGCCTCCTTGATGACCCCTTCTGATGATCTTGAGGAAAGCACTCATCTCCCTTCCACCAAACATCCTGGGATTGTAAGCACTGCTGGATGAGGATGTTCCATAGAAGAGGCCTACCAATCAATCACACTGAAATAGCTTCAGTGTATTTTTTAGAATAAACTCGTGCTTATATGCCATCACCACCCGAGATAAGAGGAGAATATCAGAGAAAATACAGGTAGGTGCATTTCCCACCCTTCATAAAGTTCTAGTGGCTCCTTAGGCAGATGCAAGAGGAGTCAGTATAGTAGTCATCAATTCAAGGAGAGCTGTACACTGTTGGGGGATCCCTTTTTCATCAGCTCCCTCTATTTATGCCGCTACACAGAGAATACAAGTTTCTAAGAAACAAAAGGAAGCACATTTTTTCCCCTCTGCACAAAGAGCAGCACTTTGTACATCGCCCTTTTGAGCAAGCATAGCTGGTGCAGAGAAATGCTCTTGCCATCAGCTCACATGCATCTTTTTACTAGCAGCAGTCCCATCATTGTTATTCATTTACCTTCTTTTATTGAGTGAACCTCGTGAATTTTTAGGGCCTGCATAAAAACCAACAACTGACAGCAGCCATCTGCAAGTTGAGCAGCAGACTATTTTTTTCTCTAGCTCTGGACATTTTGCTCATGTTCACGTGTTAGTGTGCATTTGTGTGCATCTGTGTGCATCTGTGGCCAAACACACAATTGCTTCCCATTGCATACATCTGTCACACACATACTACAGCAACCATTATAAAAATACTGCTGGTGCAAATCACTGTTCTGCATTCAAAATGAACTCCAATAGAAAAGGTCTCCTTCAGGCTTTTCCATTCCCAGGCTCAGAATTAAAAATCACTAAGGAGATTTTTTCCAAGTCTTCTTCTCCCGAAGGAAGAGTACTAAATGTATTCAAAATTTTTTCTTCTTCTTCCTTTTTTTTATTTGACTTATTATTATGTTTCTTAAGCCTCCTTCTCTATCTTCCATATTCCAAAGTGCAACACTGCAACTTTCATCTCCAATAATTCCAAATATAGGTAAACATGTCTCTGTGCTAGTACAGGCACAGGAGTACATTCAGCACAGTTGCTCTTCTGCATCTCATTTATTCTCTTGCAGTTTGCATCCACAGACAACACACTCATGTTCTTTACGCCACTGGCAACCAGAAGGCATCTCACACAGAATCACAGGAGTTGGAAGGGAACTGAAGAGGTCATCAAGTCCAAGCCCTCTGCTAAAGCAGTTGCCTACAGTAGATCACACAGCTGGGAGTCCAGATGGGTCTGGAATGTCTCCATAGAAGACTCCACCACTTCTCTGAGCAGCCTGTTCCAGTGCTCCATCATCCTTATTGAAAAGAAGCTCTTCTTGTTTGTATGGAACCTCCTATGCTCAAGTTTTAGGCCATTGCTCCTTGCCCTATCACTACACACCAAGAGCCTGGCCTCATCCATTTGCCTCTCACCTCCCTGTAGATATTTATAAACCTTAGATCTCACTGCCTGGTGATTTATTGGAAAACAGATGCTCCTGCCCAGGAAACAAGACTTCCTGTAGCAGGCATTGTCACCCAACTTTAGGTATGCAAGGAGCAAACCTCCTAATTCTAGGGAACCAATCTCCTAACCAACCCTGAGAGCAACCAGTATGAGGTCCAGCCAGATTCAGGCAAAGCTGGATCTTGCATTGGGGTACTGGTAGAAAACAGACTATTTAAATTTGTTTAAATGAGGACTGGCTCCATCCCTAAGCCTGCCATGAGACCAATGGCATTTCTCCCAGCAGCAGTTAAAATGTTTCAAACAATCATTTTTTCCTGCTCATACTGCATGGGACTGCAGGTTCTGAGCCCTTCTCCTACAATGTCACAGGTCAGGATCTCATCTTCATTTCCATCTACCACAAATCAATTAACTCAGTTACAAACAGTTTGTAGTGGTGACAAACTAGAGAGCTCTTTACACCTCTGGACAGTTTACTGGTGCTTTAAAGTTGAGCTAATGAGGTCTTGTGATACCACAAAAGGAATTTACAAGAATTGCAGGGCTCAGACATGCAATCTACTTACCATGACTATACAAGTCATAGTGCTGACAGTCTGTCAATCTCTTGCAGCTACAGTGCAGATCTGTAGTGTAAATGAGAATAAGATCTTTCCATTTCCACGAATGAAGTGAAAAGGAACAGGCAGTTCACATTTTCCTCAAACAAAGGAATGTTGCAGGAGATGAAGGTAAAAATATAATTCAATAAATTATAGCCAAAAAAAAAAAAAAGGCAAAAAAAAAAAAGAAAAAACAAAACCCACAGTATAGTCTTTGGCAGTAAAAGACAATTTACTGCAGCATTTCAGGTGTCAAACTGCCTAAGGAATCCAGCTTCATCTCCACTGTCATAACCTCATATTAAAAAACTTTTCCTTATCCAAATTGAACTGCCCTTTCAAACTTAGCCTGGCCATTCCTGAAATTTCCAAATGTCAAAGCAATAAATGGCAGTGCAGCCATTGGGAACAGTTGCTTCAGGAAACAGATTTTTAAAAAATATTTTGAGATCCAGAAAAGAGACTTTCTGTTGTTGCTGCTTCACAGTTAATAAAAATTAAAGCCATAAAAATAACATAAAACCTTCCTTACATTAAAAAGGATAGGACATATTTTTCAGAAAGCCTCCTTGGTCTGTGTTGCTACAGTTCCCTATGGACTTTAAGTTGAACCTTTCTTTAAGTTGGACCTATCTTTAAGTTAGGGACATGGAGTGATGAAATCATGTCATGAATCACAGGATAGGTAAGATAGGGTAGATGGAGTGGAACGGGATGGAATGGAGTAGAACAGAACAGCACAGGATAGAATCACTCAGTTGGAAGGGATGTACAAAGACCATCGAGCCCAACTGCCCGACCACTTCAGGGCTACCCAAAAGTTAAAGCACGTTACTGAGGGCAATGTCCCAGTGCCTCTTGCACACTGACAGCCATGGGACATCAATCACCTCCCTACGAAGCCCATTTCAATATAAGAAGCCTATTCTGGCCTTGAAGAAGATTTTCTTTAGAAACATTCCACTTGCCAGATCCCTAGCAGTGACTAGTCCAGGCAACAGCTGTAAAGTGAACAGAATCCAGAAGTGAAGAAGGAGAGCTGTTTCCCTCTGTTTTGCAGTTAGAGGATCGTGTTTTACTTCCTGCTATGCAGCTTTGAAAGGCAAGGATCATCTGTGCTCTGGAAGAGAGAGATCTCCTTTCATATCCACAGAGTCCTGCATAGCATTCTGATTTTCTTCTGTAGGAAATACCCTTGAAAATGACCTCGTCCTGCTGAATGCCAATGCCTGCAGGATTTCAAATGTGCGTTGTTTGTTCTTCTTCCTTCCAGCTGAATACTGAGAGGCAGATTTGGAGGGAAAGTTTCAACATTACATTCAAAGGTCTTAAAAATGCAACTATTTCATGGCACAGAAAGATTCCACATTTGCACTAATCTACAGCTTCCCCTTTCTTCTGGCAAAAAACACAAGTTATACATAAGTTATACTCACTGCCCATTTCTCAGTCCCCTTCACATATCCCCACATTGTCTTCTTCTTTAAGATTAGCACTAAAAGATGGAGTGTGTGGTTCAAGTGTAAATTAAAGAGATATGTGTTTCTGCTAGAATGAAAGGCAAGCTATGAAAGACACAGCATCTCTCTCTGAACTCAGTTTTACACAATCTGTTGTTTTCCCCCCCAGCCCCCGTCTACTGGGTCTTTAAAATCTAATGGTCAACTTACATTTATGAATAAGAAAGTGAAGGCAGAAGTCATTGTACATTAGTTACTCCATGGGAAGTGCCTAAGTGAAGTCTCCTACCCCCAGTGAACACAGGGGATCCATGGCAGCTTTAGCCTTCTGTTCAGGAGCCATCTGCTTTAATGCATCATGTGCGAATCAACGTCTTGAAAGGAAAAATGCTATTTTGGAAAGCAGAAAGCCTCCTGCAACCACACGAAATAACTAACATCTGAGGAAAACTAACCCATGGAAGTGACCACAGAAAGGGAAAGAGGATTTGAACAAATTCTCTCATTGTTGTCTATGATCTCTTAAACTCAACACAGATACACCCGTACTTAATGGAGGAAAAACAAGAACCATTTGATTAAATGATTGCTTTCCTGAGGGATGAACAGGCACTGGTGAACAGTGCACAGCTCACAGATGCTTTGTGTTTTATTACTGATTAAATGTGATTAAAGTGAATAATCAGCTCAACTGATTAAAAACAATTTTTGTTTGAAATAATCCTGGAAATGCTTAAGATTTCTTTGGTTTTAAGGAGCCCGAGATTTAAGAAGTGAAGAATTACCTACTATCATCTTCTACCAGCAGCATCCATTTGTATCTTTGCAGCAGGACTTTCCGATGACTATAAGGGACTGAAATCATAGTGTCATAGAATCACATAATGGTTGGGTTGGAAGGGACCTTAAAGCCCACACAGTTCCAATCCCTGCCATGGGATGGCTTAAGGCTTTAAACAAAGTGTATCCAGCATATTATCAAATCCAAAGCGTAGCATCTTCCATCTAGTTGGGGAGGAATGTGTTGTTAGGCAACACGCAGAGAACAGGCTCATATATTCATGCCCCGTATCATCACAACCTTGGTACTGATAAGGTTTTAGGTAAATAGCAAGAATGCTACTCTTTGGGATGAGGCACAGTCTGCTTCACACAGAGTAATAATGACCTCATGGGATAAGAAATGGAACAGAATGGGAAACACCTTTAACGTTTTTGCTTCCCATGGCAATGAGAGTGTTGGGAACAGGAAACTGGGCTATCGCAAACGTTAGATGTCCTCAGCCACTGATGCAACATCACAGAATCACAGAATGGCCGGGGTTGGAAGGGACCTCAAGGATCATGAATCTTAAACCCTCTGCCATGTGCAGGGCCACCAACCTCCCCATTTCATAGCAGCCCAGGCTGCCCAGGGCCCCATCCAACCTGGCCTTGAACACCTCCAGGGATGGACGGGGCATCACAGCCTCTCTGGGCAGCTGTTCCAGCACCTCACCACTCTCATAGGAAAGGACTTCCCCCTGACATCCAACCTCAATCTTCCCTCTCTCAACTTCAAACCATTTCCCCTTGTCCTGCTGTTATCTCCCCTTTCAAACAGTTGACATCCACACCTACGCTGCATCCCCACCCCATCCCTGCCAATGCTCAGCACAGCTGCTGCCTGCAACCCAGTTTCCCTGGAAAGGACAAAGGTGCAAGAACAGCCAAGGCCACCACGGTGAACTTCTCTCCCAAAGCTTGTCAGGAGCACTTCTGAGGGAATAAAGTGTGAACAGAGCTGGAGACAGTGATAAATTTCCCTTCTGAACAATCAATAAAAGTCTCCCAGCTCCGCTCAGGCCCCTACTGCGGATACGAGGGCCATAATTACATTGTCAAAAAGTGGAGTTGCCCCGGCTGACCGAACCCCCCTGTAAGCCTGACGTGTGATTGACAGGCAGTTTATGGGTGGCACGATCTGACTGGCAGGGGAGTTGGCTAAAGCCAAAGGCAACACTGAAATTTCCCAGTCTGCTACAACCACCGGAGCAAAGGACTGCTGCTCGCCAGGGGATTGTGGGAAACCCTGAGTCATATTAACATATCAAAGTAAGAAGCTGACAGCGCTTACTAAACAATCTGAACTCAACCATAGCTGCAGAGCATCCCCCAAACTTCCCCGTCTGAAGGAGAACAGGAATTAAAATGCACTCAGCCCTGTCTTCACCACGACAGCTCTGAATTTGAAAGCCTGCTTGTTTAACGATTTTGATCTGCGATAACATACGTGTACGTGTAGATGTATATATATATCACATATATTGCTGAGCATGTCAGTTTCTTTCATATACACGTGTGATATGAAAGAGGCTGACATGCTCAACAATTTGTTCTATACCACGGGCCAGACTGGTGCTAAATTGGAGCCAGAACAACGTATTTCTGTTTGATGTGAGCAATGTGAAGCCAGCAAAAGAATACACTTCTTTTGGTCTTATTTTCTACTGAGCTGCTACTGCTTCAGTGCTAAATTGTGGATTACATGGTCAGAATCAATCTTAATTGCAGCCAGGCACTGGGATAGTATGTCATGCAGAGCTTAGAAGTGGCTTCGTGGCTGGTCTTTGAGCTGCTCACTGCAGGGTACACCAAGGGTGTAAAACATCGTCGGAAACGCAGCTGTGCAGAGGGACCTGGACAGGCTGGAGAAATGGGCAGGCAGGAACCTCCTGCAGTTCAACAAGGGGAAGGAGAGGCTGTGAGAGCTGGGGCTGCTCAGCCCAGAGCTGGGGCAGCTCAGGGGGGTCCCACTGCAGCTGTAAATCCCCGCAGGACATGCAAGGGGATGGAGTTCTGCTCCACAATGCTTGGGGCAGCCCAGGGGCACAGGGCACAGCCTGGATGTGAGGAGCAGCCATCAGCAGCACTGCTGTGCTGGGCGGGTGCCAGAGCATTGGCACAGGGAGCAGAGAGCAGCGGGGGCTGCTCACTGGGGAGTCCCAAAAGCCAGGCATAGGGCAGGCTGAGAAAGGAAACGAGAAGCAGGACAAGCAGCCCAGCAACAAGGAGATACTGTGCTCTCTTTCCCAAATTGCTACATAACAAAACAGCATGGAGAAGTCAAAGCTTTTGTAGTGCGCTGACTACGTAAGGACAAAGTTCTGACTTCCTTACAGAGGTCAAATTAAGAAGGATGCTTGAAGCTAGCAGAAGAAGACACAGAAAACGACATACTGAAAACCATTACCAGGCAAATTCAAATCAGACATCTTAATATGTCTCTTAAAAAATAAAATAAAAACATGGATGATTAACCAAATCCCCTGGAACAAGCTTCCACAGAAAATACTGGCTTCCGATTCCCTTGACGTCCTCAGACAAAGACCAAGCCTTTCTGGAAGGCATGCTTTAATCTAATGCGAGTTACCAAACCCAAAGCTGGGATAACTGTGTGAAACTCAATGGCCAGTAAAGGACAGTGAATTCAGCTTGGGTGATCTAATAGCATTTCTTCACGGAGCCCCTCTAGGAAATGGGATAGAAACATTCTGCCCTTCTGCTAAAGCCAGTTGACTGAAATTATTTAAGCCAATGGCAAGCACAAAATATTTCAGCCCTACTGTGACTCAACTAAAGGGTCAAGAGCACACGGTGTGGCTTTCAGCACATGTCCAGGTGCATCCCCTGCCACCCCCAGCTTCCACTCCCCTCTCCTGCTTCAGAAAGGCATCTACTGAAGGACTGCCCTCCAACAGCCAACCTCACCCGACCTCCCTGAGCTGCTGGGCACTGACAGGATCACCTCACACAGCACGGCTCTCTCCCTCCGTGTGCTCAGATTGTACCCCTCGGTGTCTTACATTATTTTTGACTGAGAGCCATACGTGTCAGTAACGCTCAGATGGCAACATTTCTGCCCGTGGGCCTGGAGGGTGGAAGTTCAAGCCCTGCTGGAGGATACGGATGCCTACTGACATGAATGTTGACATGCAAGAACAGAAGGGAGGGAGATGAGGCGTTCAGACACGTCGGCTTTTTTTTCCCCTTTCTCCTTTCTAAGACATGCACTGCCTTTAAAAACAGCCCGTTAAGAGCTAGATGTGTGCATTTCACTAATACTCTAATTCATGCTGTTGGGACCTGAATTCCACATCCTGACTACAGCAACTAGAAATGTCTATTTAATACCAGTTTTTCACAGCCCTTTAAAAAAAAATCTGTGTGTCCAAATTCTTCTACCCCATGATATGAACCTGTATTCATCCACAAACCCATGCCAGTGTCTGTCCTTCTAGGCCCCTTGTCTATTCTACATGATAGGAATGCACACTTTTGCTCCGTGGGGTTTCTTTCAGAGTAAATATGGTGGTTATAGCAGAGGACTGGGCATCCAGGACTGAAGTTTTTAGCACTGCCACAGTTCTTCTGCATAGCTCTGGGCTTGTCACTTGTGACCACAACCTGTGCAGAGCAGGTGTGATTGCGTGGAATGCCAGGCGATCAGGAAGAAGCACGGCTGGAGGATGGAGGAGAACAGGAAAACACACTGCTGGGAGTTCTGTGCTGCTGCTGCTGCTGCTGCTGTGAAGAGAAGCAGTGTTCCCACTCCAGCTGGCAAAGCTTGTCACTGGCTTCAGCACAGGACCTACCTGGTAGAGTACTTTCTATTGGCAACCCCAAGAGAAGGAAACTTCCTAACTGTTATGGAGAGAGATAAGGAGAAAAAGATATCCCATTCTGGTAGCAAAGCAAACCCATGCGATACACAGCAGAGAAATGAACATCCAAGGGATGGACACTTTCATTTAAATGCATAAATCCAGGCCTCTTTCAAGCACCTAAGTGAGTGCTAAGGTTTCATAACTACTTGGAATCACAGAATCATGGAATCAAACAATACTTGATACCATCTAGCTTCTTCTTCGGGCTGAAATTTTCAAAATGACTCAGCTCCCAGTATGGCAGCTCTTATGGAAATACAGCACTTTTAAAGAGAAGGAAAAATGTACTCACCATGGATGGAAAGGGTCCCATTTCTCACTGCCAGGAACTTGGCCCCATATGGAAACAGTGGTGGGGAGTGGAGGCTTCCATAGAGATAGATGCGTGCTCTGTGATGGAAACGGGCTGTGGAAGATCCCACCCGGAGCTCTCCTCCATCAGATATCAGAATGTAATGAGCATGTAGTTCCACAGGTCCTGGACCAGTAAACACGAGTTTGCCACCTGAAGACAACAGAAGAGTAAAATGCAACCACTGACCACATGGTCAGTCATGATCATTGAATCACAGAACTGCAGAATCACTGAAGTTGGTAAAGACTCCAAAGGTCCCCAAATCCAACCTCACCCCACTCCCACCATGCCCACACCTCCGCAGTTCTCAAATACCTCCAGGGACAGTGACTCCACCACCTCTGTGGGCAGTGGAACTGCTTCTCTTTCTGAGAAGAAATTGCTTCTATCCTAATGAGGTTAAAGATATGAGATTAAGGATGAAGATAACAATACCGCTTCCTACAAAAATCCAACCGTGGTCGGTCCTTCTCCCTTTGGACTGATCAGTTCCTTATAGCATGTCTCTTTTAGTAATGAAGATCTTAGTTAACTTAGACCGTCTTTCACTTCTGCCACAGGCAGCGTCTTTCTAGACCTGAGCAAAACCACCATTAAATCTGGGCAAATATCTAAGTCTCTCCACTTCCAGTCCAAGGGAGTTAAGTTTGGAAACTCCCAGTCTTAACTCACTCCCTCTCTAACCGTTAGAAGGGGATAATATTACTTAATTTGTGGATTACTTTGCAGATTACAAACTGCTTGTGACAGAGGGAGGCGAGAGCAAAGCTTAGGAACACAGGAATTGGCAACTTGCTTAGTTCAATTCAACTCTTCCAGTTGCTGTTCAAAACCAGATGCTTCCAAATACAGTACAAGAAACTTCTCCTTGTTAGCTGGATGTGAAAAGATCTCCTCATTCCATAAAAGCCTCATTTGAATCCCTAATTAAAGGTTAGTTTTGCCCCAAAGCATAAGGTTTCATTCATCTTCCTGCCAACATTTTCCTTGTACAATCTATTAGTAAAACTGGACAGGTTTTGTCAGTGATGTATATCTGATCCTTCAAATCTTTTTAATACTCATCTCAATAACTTCTTGAAGCACTGAATTCTGTGGTCTACATACTACACAACACATGAAAAGGCATTTTCATCCTTTGGTTTCAACTCAAGTCTCTTTTCATTCTATCAAATGCCTCCTTTGTTCTTGCCTGGTGTGAGCTGGTAATCCCAGTCTATCATTTCAGAGCAGTTCACTCTGACATCCTTTCACGGCTTCCCTCCTATAAAGGACACTTCTGCTATCTTTACGGTGTATTTGCACAGAGTAGGCTCTCAGACATCTCATCCTTCTGCAGTTGGGATAGGTCTTCCTAGGTCAAACCATGCATCCCTGGAGCTAGTCCCAAAGCCTCACATCATATCTCCTTACAAAGGGTCTATGAGCCTCCCAACCTTTCCCTTTACGAAGCAGCAGTTAAGGAATCTCATACCATGGCCAGAATCCTACTGTTGTTAGCAAGCTTTAATGTTGATCTTCATACCCACCAAACTGTTGGCTTCCCCATAAGATACTACCAGTCACAGTGATATGGGAGCTGCACAGCACTTCTCTGCCTTTCCCATTCCATTGCATCCACTCTTGCTGAGCACATTCTGCATACTCCTTATTTATTCTTGCATTGATGGACTTTAATTGTTGAGCTTAATTTCTCACTCTCACAACAAAGCTAGTATTTGAATAAGAGCTCCCCATTCAATATTTCCTTTGGAGACTTAAGTAGGTTCCAGATAAGCTTATACAGGGCATGCAGAGAAGAGATAAACCTCACATTTTCTTGCAAATAAGCACTGCGAACCATGGGATTCCTCCCACAAACACCAGATTCCTGGTATATGAGCTGCCTGTTTCCCTAGACATACTTTTCTACACACAAATGCATTTCTGTTAAGCTTGCTTTGTTACAGCCATGTTGTATTTTCACAAACTGTACTGAGTAAACACTGATACAACAGCATGAAATTCAGCTTGTTTCATTTAAAATGATGGAAGGTTTCTGACTTATTCTGAGGTACACCTGACACTTCTAGAAAAATGAAGTGTTGGCAGTACAGAAGCGTGCTCTGCTGAAATGGTATGCATTCACAGACTGGAGGGACCATTAGATCCTATCTCCTGCTGGTCTGTGCACATCACACTACTGACAAACTGAAGGAAGCGGAGACTCTGTGTTTGACTGCTGGATGCCCTCCAGAAATGCAGACAATCAATTAAGTGATTGGTGACATCATTCTACCATTTTCTAAGATCATTTTTTTTTCCAGTGGCTAATCTCCCTTACTGGTCACAATTTCTGTTTTATTTCCAACCACAGATGAGCTCTCAGACAGCGGTTGCCTTGACGCCCTCCTGCATTGCACTGCAGAGAGGTCTACAAAACAGCACTTCCTGCAAAGGTATCAGCAGGTAAACAGCAATTAAATCAAATCTCAAAGCCTAGATCAGGCTGGTTATAAAGTTTCTAAGATTCTTGCTGCAAGGAATCATCTATAGCCTCTTCCATAGCCTGAACACTCAGGCTGGGCAGCCTGGTCTAGTATTGGATATGGAGGTTGGTGGCCTTCCTGAAGCAGGGGGTTTGATGATCCTTGGGGAGTTTGATGATCCTTGAGGTCCCTTCCAACGAAGCTATTCTATGATTCTATGAACACTCCTCCTGAAATGGGGAAGCCAGATTTCTTAATCCTTCCACCTCTTTATTATTCTCCTTGGTAGTCTCCACAAAGGCAATTCTTCTTTATCCCCACCTTCTGTACCTTCCTCATCACACAAAAAACTATACGACCTCCTTTTGTTACTTCATTACAGCAGCTTCCTTGGCCACCTCAGCTCCTGATGGTTTTCATAGATACAGCTCTCTCTCACGCAGTCCCTTACTGAGTACCCACAGTTTTTGTTCCTATCTGCCCAGCTGTGTACTCCACAGTGTAAATCTGTGCTTAGTTCGAATGGCACTGACAAATGTGATCGGTGATGGATCTCCATCTACTTGCAGGTGATTTACTTCTTCCAGGTGATCACACTACTACATTTTACAAAGCTATATTTGAACTAATTTGTGATTTTCTTAGAAGATGATTTAAAATTTTGTCACCTTTCTGAGGGGAAACTTTTCCCTTCTGTACTTTCCCACATACACTGAAATTAATATTCACAGACCACAGAATGCCTCTACCAGAATAAAACTGGCCCTGGTGCTTAAAGAATGTGTATTCCTGAAAGATACTATTTAACATCTTCTTCGGTAATAAATGGATTGCTGTTCCATCTTCCTCTTGTGATATAATTTACCATCCTGTTCCTTCCCACGCTGAGAACAGAAATATTTATTAAATATATTTGCCTTATAGCAGCAGCGTTAATAATTTTATCACTGCGATCGAGAAATGGAACTATAAATCACCGCGATTTATTTTATTCCTAACATAAAAAAGACATCTTCCCCAAGGTCTTTATTGACTTCCTATGCACTATTCCCACTGAAATATAGTCATTTCTGTTTCCACTTCTCTTCGTGTGATTTTTAATGAATATTTTAATTGTTGCTATGCTGCACCACTGAACTGGGAAGGCTGGTAGCCAGAGCTGTCCTGTCTTCTGATTGCAAAATCACACTTCTGCCTCAAATGACCTTCCCAAAAGTTTCCATACGCTTCAGGCACACACTGTCCATTTAAAATTTTCAAGCTGTCCATAAGGCAGCTTAGAAATATTCAGTTCCTCCCACAACCCTTTCTAGATCCTCTCTGTTGGATGGGAGAGATGGGGGAGCATCTCCTCCTGTAAGACTCCCGAGTTCTTTCCTGTCTGCAGCCTTTTCAGCACATCTCAAGGCAGCTGTGGGAAGATATCTGTTTCCCATAAGGTCTGGGATTTACCTTCCTTTTTCCCTACCTACCCTGGCTCTAGAGGTTCTGATGGGCACTTTTATGTACAGCGTGGCTTTGGCATGTCAAGAGTTGCCCATCCTTATACAGCTCCTCACAAATGAACAGTCCTCTAAATCCTTTCTTTCCTTTCCTCAGGAAGTCCCCTGGTTCCGTAGCATTAGGCTCACTATACATCAGCTATCCTGAGCAATGGGCCCTTGCATCTATTCAAGTATTTTCTATCTCCTTTGTGGATTTACAGGTGTCTGGTGAGCTTGGCAATTGGATGCTTTGTGACAGCCCTGCACAACGTGTTGTTCCAGCACTTCTCAGTAGCAGCATCTCAGTCGCAGGCACTAATTCTGCTGTGCTTGGCCTGCAGGTCTGACCCTTTCTGGGGCACATCCTATTGGCTTTCCCTTTCTGGGTGAAGATTTGGTTGCGCTGGAACAAAAAGAGCTGGATTTCAAGCTGGGAGCTGTTGCCTGGCTCTTGAGATTCTCCTTCCCCAAGTGCAATGACAATCCAAAGCACACTTGGCAATGGTGCAAAGATTTGAGAGATCATGACCACCAAAGGAGATTTGCTGTATGGGATGCTTTGGCTGTCCCTTAGCAGCAGCAGACAGATCCCAGTGTAATCAAAGGAACTGAGTGCATCGGCTGCAAGTGATGGCCACAACTTCATGCAGCTTCTGAAGCTTCTGAACTCCTCCAGAACAAAACAAAAGGCACTTATGGGAAAAAAGTGTAAAAAGAAAAATTCAACTGCTGAATTTTTTTTTTTTTTTTAAAAAAAGCAATATCAGACAAAGGAAAAGAAAACATTAGCAGGGATTCATTTAGCCATTAAACAAGTCCAAGTGTAAAATATGTAAAATAAACTCCAGCCAAACTTACAAATACCTGTGTCAAAAATTTATACACGGTCCTTCCAACACTCAGCTTTCCATATTTCTTTGCTTTTCATCAGGTCAAAATAAATATACAGCTGCTGCTTTACAAGATTGTCTTCCCCTTTTTTAAAAGAAAATAAAAGTTATGCTTCCTTCTTTTATTGCACTTGACCCCTTCTCTGCAAGCAGAAAGGAAGAATATTGCTCAGCTGAGCCTTTGGCTGTGACCCTCAAATTATTTGTTATGGCTGCACGGGAAAGCAAAGTCCTACATATGACCTTGAGGGTGATTTTATAAAAATCAATCAACTACTGTTATGATGGCCTCCCCGCCAAGCAAAATAAATACAATTAAAGCCATAATCACTTCTGTACAGTAATGTGCAAATTCAATGGGTCTCTTTAGGTGGAGTGAGGGAGAGTGGGGGCGGAATCTGTCGGGGTTATTTGATACTTTGTGAGAACATCAGAAGCACCATTCTTCTCAATTAACCCAGCAATTAGCCTCCACCTCTCCGCCTGGAAAAGAAATCTTTCTTTATCTGTCTTTACTCAAAAGAAAAAGAGCAGGGGAAAAAAAAAGCAAAAAACAAGGAAAAAACTGGAGGCAGCCTCGGAGAAAGGGAGAAACATCTGGACCAAATAACAAAAAATGGTAATATAATAATAATAGTAATAATAATGGCAAGGGGAGCATTATCTGCCATGTGAATAAGTGCTCCACCAGCGTATCAATGGTTGTACCAAGAGTCTTATCTTCTGAACTTCTTAGGAAATGGTAGAAGGCACACAACTCGGTGGGAAGCAAAGTCCCCATTCCAAAAGGCATCTTTACATGGAGGTTGGGCTCCTTTACCATTAGCTTTTGAGGCAACACCTCAGCATGTGCAATCACAGCATTTGCAGAAGCGTTAAAGCAAGCAAATTGTAAGGAAGGTGCTGGAGAGTCTGCAGAGATTTGTTTTAAATCAGTAACAGAAAGTGTTAGGGAAATAACGATGGAAAAACTGTCCTGCATGTCAAGAGTGTGTCGTAGCACTTCAATTAGCAGAAAACCCCTGCAGAAGAGGATATGCTGGCTGAAAGGCCATCTCCTCAAGAGGACTACTCCCTCCCAGCACCACAGAATCACAGCATCACAGAATCACAGAATGGTTGGGTTGGAAGGGACCTCAAGGATCATGAAGCTCCAACCCCCTGCCACATGCAGGGCCACCAACCTCCACATTTCATACCATCCCAGGCTGCCCAGGGCCCCATCCAACCTGGCCTTGAACACCTCCAGGGATGGACGGGGCATCACAGCCTCTCTGGGCAGCTGTTCCAGCACCTCACCACTCTCTCTGTAAAGAACTATGTATGACCTTAAGTGTTATGTCTGGTGCATCCTTGTTGCAAGAAAAAGAAGAAAAAAAAAAGCAACAACAATACAAAACATAGATCCTCCTCTGTATGGGAAGAGAAATACAGAGTTTACAGGCCTTCAGTGGGAACAACAGACTATTTCACAGACCTGTTGACAGGCTCACGTGGCATTTGGATGAGCCATAACAGTTTACTGCAGGCTGGACCAGTGTTGAGCAAGATGTGAAGAAGTTTGTCCTACTGGCTCCATCCCAAGGCTGCCTGAACCACAAGACCAAACCTCCCTATATAGGTTCCTTCTCTCTAGTGATATACAGGTGCAGATCAAAACCAGCTATGTGTTTCCACCAGAACATCAATAATGCTACAAAGATAAACACATATTCCAGCACTTTGTTAGATGGAGGCCTTCATCTGTCCGTGCGTGAGGAACCAGCAGCTGCTTGAGCACTCTCAGATAGAATGGCCTGACCTGAGAGGTGGTGGAGTCATTCACTGTCCCTGGAGGTGTTCAAGAAACATTTAGCTGTGGCACTAAGGGACATGGCTTAGTGGGGAAGAACTGGTGGTAGGCGAATGATTGGACTGGGTGATTTTGGAGGTCTATTCCAGCCTTGGTGAGTTTATGACTGAGCTGTCATGTAAGCCTTGAGAAGGTATCACACTAAGCACGAAAATGCAAGAAAAAAATCAGTCCTCAGGCTCTTATTTCAAGTCTACAGGTGATGGACACCTGTTGAGTCCTCCACCCTCAGCAAAAGAGGGGGACATCAGGGAAAGAACAGTTGTAGGGAGTAGAATTATTATTATGGTCTATCTGGGTGACCATCAGACCAGTGTGTTTCCACTTGCTATACTCCACCCACACTTATCTCAAGCTGATTTCTGGCACTTACATTTAAACACATCACTAATTTGCTGCTGGAACTTGTTCTTAGTGGAAGCCTGTTCTCACAGAAGAGCTAACGCAATGCACAGTTTGTTAAGCCATCAGAAGAAGAGGAGATACAGTGAAATTGAAATCTTCATGCAGTGCCCTGCTACACATTACTCTTCATCAGTACTTCTGTGCTTACAATACCTACTTACGCCTTTGAAGATATTTATTTGCATTTAAGAGCTTTAAAAATCATCAGAATGGCCTGGGTTGAAAAGGACCACAATGATCATCTAGTTTCAACCCCCTGCTGTGTGCCAACCACCAGACCAGGCTGCCCAGAGTCACATCCAAAGGCTTAGATCCCTGCTGCAGGGGATATTTCTGTACTGCATATGGGTGTGCAAGGACGGAACTACTAATGGGACAGTGTCATTGGGGGGGGGGGGCTGCTTAGCATCTAGGGCAGATGCAGACAGATGCAGGACCTTTCCATCTTATACTTAGAAGCACCATCTACTTCTCCAACAGGGATACATTCCCCCTTTCCATGCCAGAAAACAGCTTTCAGCCCAGACCAGCATGCTCAGAACAAGTTTTTTCCAGTCCGCTCCTCCTGCAACACCTTGGAGGAGTCTCAGGAGCTACTGAAGATGCAAAAAAATCAATTTCACCAACAAGCATGAGCCCTGGGAGTCTGGTGTGCGTGCTGTCTATAATCCCATCCTAAACAGAACAGGAAAGGAAGACCTGCAGCCCGTGGCCAAACACAAACCAGGGCTTATAGCTGAGAAAGAACCCCAAAAAACCCCTCAAGTTGCTACAGATGGGCCTTAAAATCCTTTCTCTGGGGAACGTCCAGCTCTGTAGCTTGAATTCTAATGAATAATACTGAATTCCTGCTAAAATGGCACTAACATTCTAAAGAACTAATGCCTTGCATTTTTTTTTCCCATCAAAACAACAGAGACTTCAAGGTTCTGAGACTGTAATTCTTGCAGATTTGGTGCACCTCACTGTAACAACACAGAAAAATATCACAGCGGCGGGGAGAAACAGGGCTGACTACTCTTCCTTTTAAATCTCAATTAAAAAATACATTGGATGAAATTTCCCATTAGCTGGTACTATTTGTACATCCCATGTTCTTTCTTTAATTAAAAAACATGCTTATTGCAATACTGCCAGAATCGCTTTTACGGTATTTTAATTGTAATGTCTCTGCCTGATTAAAAAAAGAAAATATGAACTAGAAACTGCCTGCAAAAACTATCACAATGCATATTCCAAATGGGTTGAGTAAATGGCACAGAAAACACCACAGAGAAAATATTTTCTAACCTTGGTTACGGACAAGGGATTTTAAAATAGGTTTAAGGACGGAAAAACAGAGGAAAGATGTTATTCCATCTTTCAGTGAATTCATACCTAGTCTTTATCAGCACTGAAGCTGAAGAACTAGTGAAGCACTACTTATCTGACATGTATGCATGCAGATGTATCAGCTAATATTTGATGCTTTTTGCTAATAGCATCAAAGCCTAGGAAAAAGTCAAGCAAAATCAGTATTTCCTTCCTCCTCAGGTCTGCATGCAGCACCCATTGCCCAGAGTGGGTGCTCTGCCCCTGCAGACAGCCAAGGTCAGGCTGGATGGGCTGTGAGCACTGATGGAGCTGTGGGTGTCCCTGCTCAGTGCAAGGACAGATGGCCTTGAAGGGGTCCTTCCAACTCAAACCATTCTATGATTCTATGATTGACTGAAGTAACATTTTCCCTTTTTCCTACAATTCTGGGCATCTCAAGGTTGCCACTGCAAAACAAATGGATTGCTGAACGCCTGAGACCTTCAACCCCACCAGAAAATACCTGCAACATCGCACCAGAACTCACCGCCAAGCCAACCCTGGAAGAAGAACAGCCAGCTTTTCCAGTCTCCAGCATTCCCTTGATGCTGTCCTATTCCATACTAAAACTTCACATAAAGGTAGTAATATGTCTGAGGCATCAACCCACCGAAGACAAATTAGTTGCTCCAGTGGAAGCTCTGCGTAAGGGAAATTTCCATCTGTCCTGGGTTATCATAAATATTACCATACTTGTGATGCCGAGATCACAACAATAACTGCAATCTGCTGAATTTACCAGTTAGCTACAATCTGTCTATCCTGTATCTCTTCCCCAATCAGTATTGTCTGAGCAGTTTTGCAGTCTGGATATTAAACATTCCACTGCTGATAATCACGTGTCCATGCTCTGCTTGTCACGGGGCTGGCAGAAACTGGTGGTCCTCATGGTAGTGGGCAGGATCCAGCTGCTTACATTAATTCTAAATGCTTAAAAACTATTGCTTTAGCCTCCAGATCTTCTGTAAAGACAATCTGGTCACTACCAATACCTCTACATGCATTTGTCTGGGTGCTAATAAAGCCAAAGCAGGGTCACCCAATGGATGCACGTGCAGCTGATGTCCTTGTTATAACAATCTTTAAGCAATTTCTACACTGTTGAAACGATCGTGACGTCACCCTACACAAACTGTATCCGAAACCCTCGTGGCGTCTTAAAAATGAGAAATCTCCAGAAGTGGGCCTACATATTTGGGATGTGTTTGCTGGATACACCACCTGGAGGGCAGGGCGCAACAGCATCTTTGCAAAAGAGCAGACTCTGTAGCTTTACAGGCTTTTTTCATCCATAAAGTCTGTTTCAGGTTGAGTGCACAGGAAGCCTGGTGCTGAGTCAAGAAAGCCAAAGGGAGCTGAACTACAATTTAATCCCATTCTCCAGCTCCAGCTACAGAAACACTTCAGCTCAGGCTTCAATCAAAGTGCGCTTCTACACTCGCCCGCAGGCCTGGGGTTTATTGTCATGCCCATTTTGCAGCTGGGGAAACTTGGCAATTATTTGACAAGTTCAGAGACTCAGGAGTTGTTACTCTAAGGGGATCACCTAACTGAGATCCTTCTTAAGATGGATATCTATCATAGCTAAGATGAGCATGTCTTTGGTGATGTGTGTTTCTCTAGATCAATACAGGAACCTAAACAACTCCCCAGAGCTGGGCAACTTAAAGAAAGGTAAGGAAAGATGACTCCAGCTTGGTCTCACACCAAACAGACCTCAGGATATCTTGATTCTGTATTTAAACAAGGTTTCCCCAGCCCTATCTCAGTGATAAATCTGCCTTCAAGTAGGCCCAAAGCTCAACAGGCTTCTGCTGCAAGGCTGTGACCCACTTCTTAGAGAAGACAGAGGATAAGCTCCCAAATTCCTATGTGGATTGCCAGCCAAAAGTCTCAGAAAATCTGAGCTCTGACCTATCTCTTCAACTTCACACCATAATCACACTGGGGTTAAGAGGCACCTTGCAACACCAAGCTTCACCATCTTCAATGGGGCAGAGAAGAGAAAAAATCATACTAAAGTGTTCCTTACTTTTTCAATCATAAATTGTTAGTGTATTTTTCGGTGTTCCTGTTTCTTTGCTTTCAGCAGGAATGATGCCCAGTGTAGCAGTTCTTGGCAATATAGACTGATCAAGTTCAAGCTTCATTGGAAATATTCATGCAGTATGGATAAAACCTGTTAAAGTTTATCTCTGTAGAATGATCATTCAAAATAATATCCCTGTATAGCTCTCAGATACGTGCTTTCCACTATCACCTCCGTGGAAAACCAGTCCCTTTAACATCCTTACAGTACTGAATTATTATTATCAGCGGAGTAGTCCTAGCTCCTAAAGCCTCTTTCCGTTGTCAAGGTTCACTTCAGCTTAATCTTGCATACAGGCTTAACTTTGAGCAAGCAGCTGCACCAGAACAACTCATTCACTTAATACATGCACAACAACTTTCACCACCAGGGCTTAATTTTAGGGATGAGCATCCTGTGTTATAGAATGGCTTGAGCAGGAAGGGACCCTTCAAGGCCACCTGCCCCACTAAGCAGGGACACCCACAGCTCCATCAGTGCTCATCCAGCCTGCCCTGGGCTGTCTGCAGGGATGGGGCACCACCGCCTCTCTGTGCAACCTGTGCCAGCACTTCACAACCATTATCATAGAAATTTGTTCCTTACATCCAGCTCAAATCTCCCCTCCTTTAGCTTGAAGCCATTTCCCCCATGCAACTGCAACTTGCCCTGGGTTTCCCCCCGCGCACTCCCACACCCTTCCACCAGCTCCAGGATCCAAACAGCATAAACGATGCCATTTGCATACATACATACGAATTAAACTCTCCCCCAGCCCTTTGCACAGCCCGCCCTCGCCCCCCCCCAGTTCCCCTCAGACCTCTGAGGTGCAGCAGGTGCAGCACGGCGGTGGCGGCGCCCAGCAGCAGCGTCCTGCCTGCTTCCACCGTGACGTTGGCGCCATCTTGCGGCGGGCGGCCAGCGGGCCAGCTGGAAGCCTCGGCCCAGCGACCGCACAGCTGGAGGGCGGGCTGAGGGAAAAGAGAGGAAGAGGTTCAGAGCTCATTATCTTCCCGTCTGTGGGTCCCCAGGTGGATAAACCTTCACATTTGTAAGCAGCAGTTCTGCAGAAAACAAGGAACAGCTCTTTTCTCTGCCCAGAGCCAGGCTGGATGTGGCTCTGGGCAGCCTGGTCTGCTGGTTGGTGAGCCCGCACACAGCAGATGTTGGAAGTGGATGAGCACTGTGGTCCTTTTCAACCCAGGCCATTCCATGATTCTACAACAGAGGAAGAAAGGCACACATTTCCCAGACACGCTGCTTATCAACTCAGCTGTAGCACGGAATTGCAGATGCCACAAATTCCTATCTGGCCCAACCTCAACCAACACTAGCAAAACACTGCAAGACACAGCTATGGAACAGTGGGATGCATCTGAACATGGCTTGAAGTCTCTCTGACATCCCCCTGTACTTCCCAAGCTGCTCAGATGCCCCAGTTAACACTAGTGGGAGAACAGGGGCCTGAGGAATACAGCAGGTTACTCTTGCTAGCACCGTGGACTTAGTAACCTGATTGGTAGCTGTCTAACAAGAGTGTTGTTTGCTTTTAATGATAGTTCCTCTTTCTAGCTAGGCTATTCTAGGCCACAAAATGATTCCTGGGATGGAACACCTCTGCTATGAGGACAGGCTGAGAGAGCTGGGGCTGTGCAGCCTGGAGAAGAGAAAGTGCTGGGGAGACCTGAGAGTGGCCGGTCAGTATCTGAAGGGGGGGTGTAAGAAACAAGGGGACAGACTCTTTAGGAGGGCCTGCTGTGATAAGATGAGGGAAATGGTTTCAAACTAAAAGAGGGGAGATCCAGATTGGATAAAAGGAAAAAGTTGTTTACAGTTACAGTAGTGAGGCAGTGGCACAGGTTGCCCAGAGAGGTGGTGGTGCCCCATCCCTGCAGACAGCCTGGATGGGCTGTGAGCACTGATGGAGCTGTGGGTGTCCCTGCTCAGTGCAGGGAGTGCAACTTCAAGGGGCCCTTCCAACTCAAACCATTCTGTGGTTCTATGAACCTGCCTGAAAGGAGAAAAGGGATTTTGCTCAAAGCACTTAGAATTGCCACAGCACAGAAGAGAGTGTAGAGGGAAAGCAGCTCCACAGAAATCAAGGGAAGGCATCCGGACCAATGGAGGAAAACCAGACAGCTGAAGGTTTTACTTGGTGACCCTTCTCTTGTAGCCCCACTGCCTTCCCTAAGATGAAAGAATATTTATAGAAGATCTTTGAGGACAGTGCAGTCTCTCGTTACGGCCTTGGATAAATGGTGGTTACAGAAACGTAGAATCACTATGGATGTTGGAGAGAGTCCAGAGGAGAGCCACAAAGATGATCAGGGAGCTGGAGCATTTCCACTACAAAGACAGTCTGAGGGAGCTGGGCTTGTTCAGCCTGGAGAAAAGAAGGCTGTGGGGTGAGCACAGTGCAGCCTTCAGTATCTAAAGGGAGCCTACAAACAGGAGGGGAATCAACTCTTTGAAAGGGTTGATAACAGCAGGACAAAGGGAAATAGTTTAAGTTGAGTGAGGGAAGATTGAGGTTGGATGTCAGGGGGAAGTTCTTTACAGAGAGAGTGGTGAGGAGCTGGAACAGCTGCCCAGAGAGGCTGTGGATGCCCCATCCATCCCTGGAGGTGTTCAAGGCCAGGTTGGATGGGGCTCTGGGCAGCCTGGGCTGCTATGAAATGCGGAGGTTGGTGGCCCTGCATGTGGCAGGGGTTGGAGCTCCATGATCCTTGAGGTCCCTTCCAACCCAACCATCCTGTGATTGTGTGATTATGGTTGGAAAAGACCTCTAAGATCATCCAGTGCAGGTCCTATTAAGCAGCCCATGGTCAAATAATACAAACTGAAATACACGCAGACTAACTGTACATTCCTCATCAAGCAGAGTGGGTAACAGACTCACAGCTCTGGAAATCCGCGCTCTGGTCTGTCCCAGTGATCTTGGGGATCCTCCTCAGTTATCACACTTGTCTTGTCCAGCTGCCCTGAGCATGTTCTCAGGACTGCTGGAACATACTGGCTCACCTAAGACTCTAAAGGCAAAACAGTGAGACAGCCACTTCATCTGTTGAAGACCACATCTACAACATCTCCATTGTGCAGAGATTCCAGCTTCTTCTGCCCACAGCTGAGCAGGATAAGAACATCCTTCCCCATTAGATTTTTCATGGACTCAATACTGCTTCCTTTTCCAGTTCTTTTGCGCTGCTTGGCACTCAGCATCCAACCTACGGTTATTTAAACACTTATACAGAAGACTGAAGAGCAGCAGCAGCTGCAAGCACCGGAGTGATGGCTGAGTGCCCATCCCACCTGTGTGTGTTGAACGAAGCATAATGAGCCTGCAGAGCCAGGAAAGCTGCCTGCCAGTGGCCAGCAGTGGGCACTTTCCTCCCGTGCTTTTATCATTTGCAGCATGGAGCATGACAAATGGCAGGCAGACAGAAAGCCAGGACGGGAGAAAGAGGAACTGGAATGAAAGAAGCTCTGAATGATGAGGCCGGAGCTGATTGTGGCATCAAGGTGGTGGCTTCACACTCCGTCCCAGCCTGGGACAGGTGAGAAATACATCCTCAGAGCTGCCTCAAACCCTTCTTTTGTACACACAGAGGTGATTTAGGCAAAGACTACTCTGTATACAACCAGGCCTCCATTCTGATCTGAATGGTTGGTTCAGGGTGACACACATTGTCCTGAAAAAGTTCTCAGTTAATGATAAAGGCCCTGTGCAGTTCCCAGCCCCACATTCAATTCGGTTCAGGATCAGTTTTTTCAGCGAGACCGCAAAGCTGCCGTATTCCTGCAGAGTTCATTAAGATCAGTAGATAGACTGAGGCAAGAGACTCTTCTGGTGTCCTCCCCAAGGACATACGTATAACACAAACTGAGCTTTTAAACTGGACTCCAGAATGTTGAAGGATGCACCCTCACATTTGCTTTCCATAGGAAACCCGTTCTGACAACCGAGCCTGCAAAATAGCTCCCTTCCCATCAAAGCTCCCAAATAGTGACTCATTTAATGATAAAATAATATTTCAGTAGTATAAAACAAAACATGCACAGGCTCCTTGCAGTTAGCACACTATCCTCTGCTTTCCTCCTGCACCTCGTTTTTCCATTCTAAGGCACATTTCTTTCCACTTCCTGTTGCTGGCTGCTGCTGCTGTCAGCCAGCCCTGAGTTGCCTGCATGTCAGCCTTGGGAACACCAGCTCTGAGTGCCCATTTCTCAGCTTGTGACTACCAGGGCCCACAAACAGCAGCAGCAACTGCAACAAGTGGAAAAAAAATAGAGATATGTTTGCATTCCAACACGGGCTGGCAGACAAGTCACAAACAGAAGGGACCATAAGTCGTCATACCTTCAGTTTTTGATCTGAACTGTTGTGAATTACAAGCACTCTAATAGCACAACACAGCAGCTGGTGAGCTTTAACTGCCCTCCACCAAAATACAAGGTAACGTTTGGGATTTAAAAGGTTGAGAAACTCCTGTTTAGGCAGAACGTAGCTCATTTGATCTCAATTTGGGTGACATTTCAATTTGTTCACTTAAGTAAAGTCATAATAGAAGGACTGGATGCATTCAAGGCCAGACTGGATGTGACTCTGGGCAGCCTGGGCTGCTGGTTGGCAACCCTGCACATAGCAGGGGGTTGGAACTGGATGAGCACTGTGGGCCTTTGCAACCCAGGCCATTCTGTGATTCTGTGACTGGTAAAAAGTACACAGAGCTGCATCCTCTGATCAGAAAAAAAATAATCAGAAACTTTAAAACCAAACCTCGAAGAAATGGTTGGGCTAAGCAGCACAGATGCTGCTTGCTGCTGTGCTCCATGCTCTCATTTTCTGGATCCAGCCTGTGTTTATCTAACACAGAGCCATAGAAAAGCAAAGTGAGGTCAGGCAGGTTCTCCCAACTTCAGTAGCCAGCTTCATCCCTTCCCTAGATACAGCCACTAAGGCACAGAGCGTGACACCTCTCCAGCACTGAGATGACCATCAGTTTCATCCCCAGCATCCTTCCTGCTATGTACAACCACCGACAGCCAAAGGTTTCAAACTTCTGACAGACTGACACACACGGGGCAGCATTTTCCTTGGCGCTGACAGATCGCCATTTAGCCAGCGCGTATGGAGAGCAAGTGTTCCTGTCCTCAGTCACCACAGAGAGACACGGTTAACATTTGAAGTGATGGAGTACGGTGTGAATTTCCCCACCCTGCAGACTCAGGACTCCACACCACATTTAAAAACACTGTAATTTCAGTGATGGATACAGGGAGCTCACTTTCCGGGCTGTGAACTCTTGACAGCTGCTCAGTTTAATACAACAGGAAAAGATTTACAGCCCCACGCAACCCCCACCTACCTGAGGAAAGAAAAAAACCTGTATTAGGAGGAGACAAAAGAGGAGGGGAGGTATTTTATTACCCTAGATATCTTTCACAAGGGAAGTATTTCCAGCCATCTGCTCTAATTATTCCTCCTGTATTGGCCACCATCTTCATGCAACAATAGAAATAATTATCTCCTCAAGGGCAAACAAAAAAAAAATATTTACAGAAACAAACAAAAGTTGATTATTTTTAGCTCCTAGGGAAACAAGAAACAACAAGCTACTTCTTAATGAAGGAGCAATTAGGAAGGTGGATAGAACATCTATAATTAAAACAGACAAATTGGTGGAGGCTCCTCCCTCCTACACATGCTTGAAAGAGATGCAAATGCATTTGCTACAGTCAGTGGAGTCAGCATACAACGTGCTTCCCAACGCCCAAAGAAGTTGAACTTTCCTTTTGGCAGGATTCCTGCCTCATCTGCTCTTGGAAACTCAAACCCTGGACCAGATTAACGAACAGTGTTCACCACAACTGCAAAGTCATAGAAATTCTGTCGGTGTATGGAGGTCTTTCACTGCACAGCCTGTATCCCTGAGACAAGCATGACAGGGACACTCTTTTATTCTGCTCTTCTATGTCTCCTGCATGCACGACATCAGTCAGTGTGAAAAGTATCCTTGATATAAATCAAAATCAAAAAGATGACTTCTGCAATCTTCTTTTCATTCCTGACAGCATACAAAGGGTTTGCTGAAGGCAAGAATGAAAGCAAACATAGAGCTGGGTGAGAAAGAAGGATTAGGGCTGTCCCAGAGAGTGCAGCAAGCACCTTACATTGTGAAACACACAGAAACACCCAACACTTGAGCAGCAGAGAGCAATGCCTTATTTGGCACACAAATATCTGTATTTACACAGTCTCACCAAAAAGAAGAGAATCCGGTTGGCTGGGCCACGAAATCAAAGAGCACACAAACTGAAGATGATCAAGGGTAATGTGTCCTCATTACAGGAGCGGAGCAAAATGATCTGCTACCTGACAGGGAAGGGCTGCAATGGATAGCCCACCTCAATTCTCTTAGCAGAAGCACCACATTCTTTTCTACCATTTCTATGTCCTTTAATCAGGTTGCATTTGGAAAGTCCTTTGAAAGAACACCTGGGCAGAAAGGGGAGCATATTTTAACATCTCTTGTTTGTCCGGTCCTTCTTCCAAAGATAGGCAGCCTCCTGGCCCCCAGGAATTCAGCAATCTCCTATACTTGAGAAATTCCTTACTCAGTTCAATTCTGTGTGATGATATCATGAAAACAATGTGGAATAACCACTGATGTTCTTCTTCCCTGGATACCAGTGTTAAGACAGGCCCTGCTGCCAGTTTAGAAAAGAATAACAGGGTGGTAGTTAGTTTTCAGATGTTGGTACAAACTGTGTTGGTAAAACAGTGAAGAATTTAACTGATAATCCAGAGATGTGAAAGGAAGTGCCCCTACAAACTATATCACAGCAGAGACCACCTATGGCTTACCCAAGTGAGCAGACATTGGTAGCCAACTGTTCAGCTAAGGTTGACAGATGCCTGAATCATCTTCTTCCAGTGATTCTGAAATAAATGATATTAAAACAAAAAACCACACAGGAATGGTTGTGCTCAAGTCACAACTCACTAAGGAGCTGTATTTACATTAAAAGTCAAAAGAAAGAAAGGAGGCTGTGGAATGCCCTGCAGGCATTCAAGGCCAGGCTGGATGTGGCTCTGGGCAGCCTGGGCTGCTGGTTGGCGACCTGCACACAGCAGGGATTGGAACTGGGTGAGCATTGTGGGCCTTTGCAACCCAGGCCATTCTATGATTCTATATCTAAGGAACTGTACAGTAGGGGAAAAAAAATCATTTCTGCCAAAATGAACTCATTGCCTTATGAATGATGGTAGAACTGACGTAGACTTTAGCCAACCTATGCTTTCCCAAGACCAAAACATGATTTAAAAAAAAAAAAAAAAAAAAATTAATGACTGTTTTCATCACATGTTGCTATTTAATTTCTCTATCCTTTATACCAGTTCTAAAATGCAGGTGATATTACCCAGCCCACGAAATCCACATAATGGCTCCTTCATTAATATTAAATGCATCAGGACTGGGCAGGTGGCTGGACATGAGCTGCACTCTCTAGTACTGTTAGGTCTTAACAAGACATCCTAAGCTCTGAATTACAACATAATAACTACTTTCTTCTTTTCTTCCCCCTGAATTTTAGCAGCCTTTCTGATTTCTGTTGAGCTGCATGAGTACAAGAAGAGAAGAATCTGGCTGGACATGTTCTCTATGGGACTGATGAATGACCTATTCTCTTTCCAACCATTACAGGATAAATCTGTTTACACACAAAAAATTGACCTGGGCCAACGAGGTGGGACTAGAACCAGGAAGCTGGCACGTCCCAGAGGTAAAAATGTATTTGCAGCCAACAGCATTAGTAACTCAAGACCAAAAACAAGCCACACTGTCATTAATTACTCAGACAGGGGCAGCCACAAAAGCAGTGAGAAGACCCAAAAGCCAACTGTAAATAGCTCGTCTAGCTGATTAGTTCAGAAAAAAAATGAATGGGCAGTTTTGGAGGTCAGAGCCCATGGCACAAGTCAGTCTCAGCCCAATTTGCAAGTGGACAATGGAATGAGAACGAGTTTAATTCTTATTCAAAAAAAAAAAAAAAAAAGTACTCAGAAATAATCGCCAAAAAAAAAATTCTTTTCCAGCAGAGGAGTAATCATTGCAATTTCCAAGCACAGAAGGTAAGGCTCTTTGCACCAGAGGTATTTAATTAAGGACAAGAAATGTTAGTTTGATCTAATAGTGCTTTCGTAGGGCACTGAAAAGACATTGCTCTTGGAGGAAGGAATGCATGCCTCACATGTAGCATGTGTAGGTTTCTAACACCCAAGCACAAAAAGCTGGACTGAAAGCAAAATACTAACTAACAGGAGGACTGGAGCAGGGTTATAGCACTCCAAAACAAAACAAACCATGCAACTCATGGAAAGTCCCATGTCTATTTGAGTAAAACACTGTTCTCATATCTCTTGGGATTTTATGAAGCTTATGGTGGGACATTGGTCCTAGTATCAGAAATCTTAATTTTGAAGATAAAGGAGAACACTGTGGAAGAAAATGACTTGGAGTGTATGACAGTTTTTCTCTGTGGTAGTAAAATCTGACCACGGTTGCTGGCTAAGATGCCCAAGCTGCATTGCAAGGGACCAAAGGGTCGGCGCAGGAGCAGCAGCTGCTGCCCAATGACTCAGAAAAGCACTGAGATTCATGAGAAAAAGTGTGGAATGCCTAAGCCTGGGTGGGAAAGTCCGGAGGGAAGCAGAGAAAGTTTTGGGCAGACACCAAACTGGAGAGGCAGAACAGAAGCACACCGTTAGATTTTTCCATATACCTAACAAGGATGCAAGGATGCTCAACCAATGGAAAACGTTGACCCAGATGGAATGAAAAGCAAAGTTCCTATTTCCTTTCCAAAAAAAAAAAACAACAAAAAACCCAATCTGACTGTATCTTTCAGCAGCTCACTTCAGCACAGAGCAGTAGGAGGGAACACGCTGCACAAAGGCTACCAATTAGTACAGGCTGCCTTTTTTTTAATCACACACACTCACACATCCTTCTCTCCAATGAACAGGATGATACCTGGCACCTCAACCAAATCTAGCCCCTTCCATCCACAGACTCGCAAAATATGACAGATAGGCAACCTGTTAGGAAAACTACAGCAGGATTAGGTTGCTTCATTATCCTGTGATGAAAATTCATAGCTGACTGTAGTAGGTTTGGGAATCTGTTGAATCACTGCCGGAGCTTCCTCAAAATATTCTGCCTGACCATTTTCACCTAAAATGTATTTTTTCAAGCAGATTTCACATTTGAGAGGGAGGACCTGGATGAGCACAAGGAAATAGCTTGAGGCTGTGCTCCATCCAACACAGGCTAGGATCTGATGCAGTCCTGCAGTCTGGCATCCTTGTCCCAGTGTAGTACCCCATGATACACCACAGGGTCCTCCAAGCTTAACTGGATAATCACAGAATCACAGAATGGTTTGGGTTGGAAGGGACCTCAAGGATCACGAAGCTCCAACCCCCCCACCACATGCAAGGCCAGTAACCTCCACATTTCATAGCAGCCCAGGCTGCCCAGGGCCCCATCCAGCCTGGCCTTGAACACCTCCAGGGATGGACGGGGCATCACAGCCTCTCTGGGCAGCTGTTCCAGCACCTCACCACTCTCTCTGTAAAGAACTTCCCCCTGACATCCAACCTCAATCTTCCCTCACTCAACTTCAAACCATTTCCCCTTGTCCTGCTGTTATCTACCATTTCAAAGAGTTGATTCTCCTCCTGTCTGTAGGCTCCCTTTAGGTACTGAAGGCTGCAATGAGGTCACCCCACAGCCTTCTTTTCTCCAGGCTGAACAAGCCCAGCTCCCTCAGCCTGTCTTTGTAGTAGAGGTGCTCCAGCCCCCTGATCATCTTTGTTGCTCTCCTCTGGACTCTCTCCAACAGCTCTGTCTTTCTTGTACTGGGGGCTCTGGACACAGTACTGCAGATGGGGCCTGCAAGAGTAGAGTAGAGGGTGACAATGACCTCCCTGTCCCTGCTGGCCTTCCCTCTTATGATGGAGCCCAGGATACCATTTGCTTTTCAAGCTGCAAGAGCACACAAGATAAGAGCAGGTGTAACATATGTTTGGATGGTTGGACTGGATGATCTTGTAGGTCTTTCCAACTTTGGTGATGCTGTGATTCTATATCCTTGGTTGGAACTAGATGATCTTTAAGGTCTCTTCCAACCCAAGCCACTCTATGATTCTATCTTTCAAGATGTAGTCTGAAGCCTTGCAATGTCCCTTCAATCCTGTACCTGCCCAGCAGGGAGAGGATTTTGCCCTGCATGGCTGTTATTTCAGTAATGCAAGCTTTTTAAGTGTCTCATCCTAATCTGCGAGCTTTCAGAGTCCGCTTTCAAATGCAATGTCCTGTTTAGTTTTAGCACATCAACAACATGCTTTCTTAGCCTATCTGTATGCATTATCTAGTGCTGTAATGTATCATGAACTGAACTACAGCATCATTACAGGTAAGTGCTCAGGTTTAAATGCAAACATAATTGCATAATGTGGTACAGCCAGGAAGAATAATGCAGGAAATAGAGCCAGCTCCATCTGATAGTGCAATCTGACTGGGACGCTGGCCGTTCGGATCAAACGCACAGCCCAGATGGGGCAACCAAGAATAAAAGTGCTTTCCGTATCTTTATTGTCATCATCAAAAACACTTATCTGCCAGAAAGGTAAAAAGGTGAAGATGGGACTCTCACAGAAAAGGTCACATAAGCAATAGGGGAACTCTGGGTTATGATGGCTATGGAGATGTCACTCCTCAGTAAAGGTTACCTTTGGACTGCCACTTCAAGCTGAATTTTCCACTTCCTAATGGGATGCTGGGTGTTCAGTGGCATTTAAAATACTAGGTACATCCCACCTGTTTCCTTGCAGACAAAGGTGTCTGTTTAATTGCAGTGAATCCAGACAAAGCCCAAGATCTTCATCTGCAAGGAGCTGAACAAACATTCCTGATGCAAGACAACTTCCAAACAAGGAAATATCTAGAGCAGAAACGCACTTTTCAATACATTAATCTAATAGAGTTAAAATTAGAATGGATTCTCCATGTAATAATGCCTCTATCTTTTTCCTCAGCAGTTTGAGCTGACAGCAGCACACGACGGACAACTTCAGCAGGGGTGGAGGCAGCACCATTCCAGCAGCCTGAGCCAGCTGACATTCATTGAGAGCACTTTGCACTGTATTGCTGTGCCATGAACAACCACGCCTCAGCCAAAGAGCAGCATCACATACTTTGGGACAGAAGCCACTCTTGTCATTTCAACAGATTTCAGCCCAAAATTCATTTTAATCGGATAACGAGATGAGAGAGTGGCGTGCAAGAGTGCTCCTCGACTAATACATCGCACTCTGAACTGAGAGCCTTTTGAGTTCAAAGCACAAACTGCTGCTGTCTGAGCTATGAAGCCATCCTTGTGTCTTTTGGGGCTGGAACAGCTTATCATTGTTGGGAACAGATCCCCTGCAATGTGTCATGGCTTTTACTGTCTGCCCACCCACACACAACATTTGTCTGCCTCTACATCATCTGGCAGGATATCAAATTTAGGGGCTCTTTCCCAAGGAACCGTGGTGGCACATCCATACCCCAATGCATTCAAGTGTTTAAGGTAGCATTTTCCCAAGGGCAGATTTGATTTCAGGCAGAGATGGGCACTGTTCTAAGGTACCTGAAAGAGTACGTATCTACATGAAGTGAAAGCAAAGCATCTTGTGCAAACCCCAAAAGCCAGCTGCCACCTGGAGAAATTTCTCAGAACTGCCAACAAAATTGTCACCCCACGATGTCTGCAACACCCAGAGCTGAAAACTAGAGAATCACTGAGGTTGGAAAAGACCTCTGAGATCACCAAGTCCAAGCCCAGCCCACCTCCAACATGTCCACCGACCACCTCCCTCAGTGCCACATCCTCATGGCTCTTCAGCACCTCCAGGGACAGTGACCCCACCATCTCCCTGAGCAGTCTGCACCTCTCTTTCTCTTTCACCTTACTCTTTTTGCCCAGTATCCAACCTCAACGCTAGGCCGCGCTGATGACCATTGAGTGCAGTCCTTCCTGCATGGGAAATCCCAATTTTTGCCTCATTGTCTGAGCCTTTGTCAGCTTTGAATTTTGGCATCAGTTCACTGGGAGAGGTATTCAAGACATCGAGGAGCTAAGTACCAAGATCAGGAAAACAGGGATAGACATTCACATTGAGTGAGCCATCTCTACAGTTAATAAAGAATTTCTTAGGGAGCATTGACACACCACTCTCAGGCACATGGTCTGACTTTGGGTAGTGAAGTCCAGCCAGGAGCTGGCCTTCATGATCCTCAGTGGTCCCTTCCAACACAGGATATTCTATGACTCTGCAATTGCTTCCTGCCAGTTGTTTTGCACATCTTTAGCCAGTTCTGCATAGGTTAGCCTGAACATCCATAGCCATTCATGACATCCATGCCCACACGGGCCTGCTGTCCTCAACACCAAAAGCAAAATCTGCATTTTCCACACACCAGATACAAGGTAAGGAAGGAGGAAAAATGCTAATAAATGAGAATTAGAGTGAAAGAGTGTGTGTAAAAGAGAACCACAGTCCATAAGTGATTTAAAAACTGAGCTTGACCTTCGCTCAGAATCCCAAACCCAAAGAAGTTGCGTGAAAGCAGGAAAAAATCAATCAATAAGTCAAGTGTCATCCTCTTGCCTCAAGTTTATTCAAGGAAGTTGAATTTACCAAGCACCTCACACACTGTCTGTAGCTAAAATCACCTCCAATGAGCTCTGACACTTGAAATTTAACTGAATATGAGCTAACAGCTCCCAGCCCTGCATCACCCATGAATTCAACTGGGAACATTTTGTTAATGCCATTGCAGCCACTCCACCTGATGCTTCCCTACCCTGGGACTTCTGCTTTTCTTCACAGGATCCCCAGAGCACCTAGTATCCTCTGCTCCTTCCCAATCTGATGGTAATCGTTTGCTCGTTTTTATGAGGCAGCCTTACCATCCCTTAATGAAGTCCTTTGCTTTGCAGCTATCCCCAGGGACAGATTGGGAACTAGGGGTTTCCCCCTATGGAGCTGCCAATCAAAGGAAAACACCCAGCACCTCCAAGGGCTTGTTAAGTCAGTCCATCACACGGCTGCTGACGACTCACCATGAAAACAGCCTGGTTTTACTAGCAGTCACATAAAATTAAGCCTGTTTTTAAAGACAGAATGAAGGCTGTCAGGTTAATTGTGGCCAAGTGCTCAAGCATGCTGGTTTTCCCTCTTGCTACAGCATTTTTAATTTATTTTTTTGTTAACAAATGTTTCTGAACTGAAATTCAGTCATTCTCCAGGTGTACACTTCTTTCTTGTTGTTTAGTCTGGGAAAAGCTTTGTTGTAGCACCAGCAGTAACAGAACAGGGAAAAAAAGAAAAAAAAACAACTGTAAAATACAAATACAAGTACTAATCATCCTTACTGCTTATGCCCAAGTCTGTACACAAAATAAATTACAATATAAGATGAAATTCTCAGGTCCTTGTTATCCTCAGGACATAGCCCTTTTATTTTCTAAATGAAGCAAAACCCAGCTGTGTCGCCCACCAAATTCAACTCCCAAGATTTTTCCCCACCTTCCCTGGAAGTCTGATCTTATGGGTCAAACCACAACGAGGCACCAAGCTCAGGTCTTCAGAGCTACGTTCCTATAGGAGCAATGTTAGCATCCCAGCATCCCCCTCACATTTAATGTCATAAAGGACACGGGCATTACATGTCTAGACTACAGTCTAGCAGAAAATATCAAGACAAAATATGAAAGAGCCCCTGGTCCTCCAGAAACCATAGGCTCAGAATAATCAACATCTGAATCACTGCCCTATATCCTTCTACTGCTTGTCCAAACGATTTTATTCCCAGATAACTCTCACATGTTTTTGTTCTGCACACGTCTGGAAATAAGCTGCAAATAAACAGGAGTGACTTACAGAAGATGGAACCACCACAGCACCTCATGCATGCCAACAGTCATGTATAGGCTCAGAATCAACAAGATTATATCCAATCAATTTGGATGAGAGAACAGGGGAACCAGGAGGGAGGTTTAGAATGTGTTCAGGACTGGGCATGCACATGTCAACCAAGGCCAACTGTGCAGCACCTTTCGTTGCCTACAACGGAGCACCAAATAAAATACAATTAGTGTTGATTACTGTCCAACTCTACCTAGATTTGGCACCTCAGTGCTTCAGACCTGAAGCTGGTCAAATTCAGTCTCAAATCTTCATTGTTAAACAGCACAAAGACATCTCCATCCCTGTTCCAAACATGGCCAGGATGTTTCCAATGCCCCCATACTAGCCACAGCCACCCTACTAAAATCTCAGAGCTTTCAAAATGGAGCAGACAGTGCTGAGCCTTTTGCTGGATCCCAAAATAGACCCCAGAAAAATCAAGTGTAGCAGAGTATGCTACAGTAGGACCAAGCTTCACACAAGAGTCCCAGATGCAACATCCAGTAGATGTTGGATGCTCTGGATCCAACTGGATGCTAAGGATCAGAAACAGGACACAAATTCAGACAGTGATGCAGAGGACTACGCCAGCAGTGCAAGAGCTGTTTGGAGACATCTTCAACCCACATCACATCTAAGGAAAGCAAGACCCACTCATACATTAAACCAAACTCCCACACAAGAGAAGAACAAGCCTAGGCTAGGCTTACCCTAGAGGAGCACAACCTTTTCCATTCAAATTCACGAGGGTGAGATGGAAAAGCCTCCCTCCGAATCCATCCATAGCCCAAAGCCTGCATGCTAGCATGGGACCAGCCACTGAACACCCTCAGCACCTTTCCCCCAAGTCAAGAGCAAGTTCTACAGATGGAGAACCAGAGCTGTGCTTCCACCACCTACCACTGTCCCCCTCCAAATCTACCAAAAATGCCAAAGGAGCCAATTAAAGTCTTTCATAATTAAACAGGAAAGTGGCAACAAGGCTTAATGTAAGAGTCTGCAAGAAAACAGAGAAAATTTGCTTGTAATCCTTTGGGAAGGCTTCCTTTCACTGCCCTGTAGAGCTGTGCATCTAAAATGACACTTTCTACTTTCAATCTGTTTTCCTTTTTGGGATGGAATAAATAGAGGGAAAGAAGAAAAATAGTTCTTCAACTCGATTCTGATTTCATGTGGGTCTGTATAAATAGGAGTGGAAAGGTGTCAGTGTGCTGTGGGTTGTGGGGAGGTGGCATCCTTGGGGAGACAAGCGATAGCCAACAGGGCTCCTGTGCAACAGGGTGAGGGGTGCTCCAGAACCAACTTCAACAATAATCTGTAACACCAGAAAGATGGTGGGATGAGGGAAATGGAATAAAAGTAAAATAAAGGTGTGGGGGATAGAAGAAAAAAATATATAATTCAGCCATTGGTTTTTTTGTTTTGTTTTGTTTTTTTTAGCTGAGAACAGGACAGGAAAGAGTTAAACCTCAAATCAGGAAGCAAAAAGTTAAAGCAAAAGAGAAAGAAGAAAAAAAAAAAAAACCACCAGAAGCAGATCTCCTAAATTTCCCATTGCAGCCCAAGGCTGATCCTATTAAAAGGAGAAAAAGAAAAAAGGAAAAAAAAGAAAAAGAAAAAGAAAGAAAACGAAGAAAACAAAAAAACGAAAGAAAGAGAAGCAATTTCATTTATCCTTTTCCCGCACACCTAGCAGCAGATTTTTTTATTATTTATTTACCTCCCCTTTCAGGGCAAGGCCCTCATTTTCTTATTTCGTCCAACTGAGATTGTCCTCCTAGAATGACCTTTTCTTTCCCCCCTTTCTCTTTCACTCCTCCTTTCCTTCGTCCTCCCCCCTCCTCCTCCTCGCTGCCTCCAGGCCATTGCCCTCATGCCAGTAACTAGATAACACACTCTATCAGAGATTTTTAAAAAAATCATTGCAAAGGCACTAGGGCTGATAGTGGCATCAATCCTAGCCTGACACAGGCTCGGGTCAACCATTTATCTCTTCACATTGCCTGTGGTTACTGTGGAGGCCATCTTGGTTCTCTACATCTTAACAACCTTGCAGATGGTCCCTCTCGCTGCTCTGATAGCATCTGCACCTCAAGACTGGCTTTCTGCTTTTGTTTGTGTTTATTTGTTACAGACTCCTCCACTCCCTTTCTGCAAATCCAACTTGGTTTGGTGTGTTCCTACCCCCACCTCTGAAAATATCCACGTCCAAGGCAGGAGGTTAAGAAACAGAGAACGTAAGGGTGAGCTTGCCGGGTTGCTAGAAGTGAAGATTTATAAAAGAATATATACATCACATTTTAGAGAATTTTCATCTGATCCAACTCTCGACTTCCCATCCATTCCCCAGACCAGAATGCATCCATCCTTGTAAGTGGCACATTTCACTCATATCCTGTTTAACCACTCTCAATTTGGTGCAGCGGTTTTCCTCAAAGGGAAAGGCTGGAAAAAAAGCAAAAAGAGGATCTTTCTCCTTTCTGATAACATTCAGCACTCCAAGAAAACAGGACAGATGAAGATGGATAAGCAAAGGACACAGAAGAGAGCATAAGAATGTGTTAGGGCTGTACCAATTTCTGGAGTTAAAGGATGAAGAAGCTTGAAAGACAACATCGCATCTTCAGCCTTAGGTAATGTTTCCAACTGAAGCTACTGGATCTATTTTGTGTGTATATATATGTCTATTGGGAGGTGCTGTATGGAGCCAGGAGTTGGACTTGATAATCCTTTTGTGTCCCTTCTAACTCAGATTTTCTGTGATTCTGAGATTCTACATATTTCAATCATACATCTACAAGCAGAGGCAACCAACTGCAATCTTCTCATCCTCAAAGTGCATCCATCAGACAACAGTGCAGGACAAGGACGGCACTAAAGTGATAGTGAAAGAATATCACGTATCTACTACACAGAGCACAAGAACCCTGCTGGTCCATCGCCTGCAACCCTCACAGACACACAGCGTGGTCAGGGGATCTGGCATAGCTTTATGTCTGGCATGCTCTGTGCTTACACAGAACCTTATATACTTCCCAAGATGCTGTCTTGGAATTGCCACCTACATAAAGTACCAGATAACTACAACATGCAAAATTGTCTCTTCTCCTTCCTCACTTGCAAATAATGATGCCCAGAGAGATGGTAAATGAGGAAAATAAGAACAAAAAAGAAGGCTCTGGGCAGCCTGGTCTGGTGGTTGACGACCCTGCCCATGTTAGGGGTGTTGAAACTAGATGATCCTTGAGGTCCTTTTCAACCCAAGCCGTTCTATGATTCTAAGAAAAAGTGTGGTTCTAAGATAAATACGAATACAAGAGATTTGAAAAGCTAGACCTAACTGTGCTAAGTGGAATCTGAAAAGCAAGAGTGCCTTAAGTGACCATGCAGTTTTCAGATGAAGCCTTTGCTTTTTTGTTGGTTCTGTTTTTTTCTCTCTGACAAGCAAGCAGAGCAGTTATCCCAGTTTCAATCACTGAGCAAAGAAGTAAATGCTATTCTTACACCTCAAAACCTCTCCTTAATGCTGTGTTAAAAAACAAAGGGCAGTGCAGCAGACCCAGGCAGAACCAAAGTCCAAGAAGGCATCTGCACCTAGCAAGTTATTTTTCCATCAGCCCTCCATTTCTTAATGGAGACTCCTTGAGGGCTGGGTTGCAGAGGATTCACTGGCATACCCGTTTAGCTTCCCTATGACTGACTTAATGCACGTGGCATCTCTCCCCCAATGAACATTATATCACCCACCTGGGCCAGAAGAGGAAGGAGGAATCAGCACAGGGTAACTTTGCTCAAACAGCATGCTTACACGATGATTAGGTCTGGTCCACTGATCCGGAATAATATTCTGAAGGCTCACTAAGCATAATGGATTTGGATACATCTAAGCCTGCCAAACCTTCCCATGAGCATCCTTTACACACTGTATCAGTGTTTTGCATGTCTCATCAGCGTCACGGTGGTTGACATCTCATTATGCAGCCAAGGTGGCAGTGGACAGGTACTGAGTGAGCATTAGAACTTCTCCCTTGCATTATTTAATTCATATCCTCCCATTATCCAGTGTATCACGAAGCTGTGAACTAATTAAGTCCTGTGGGATATACAGCCAGTGTTGGAATTTTTTTTCTTTTCTTCCCCCCCCACACACACTTTTCAGTAGTCTAAATTGCATTATATACAGATATAAAAATAATTCTGCAACTCTTCCTGAGATAATAATGGAGCAAGTTACAAACACTAATGATGCTGAATGCAGCGGTGGGGCAGAGGCCTGCTGCTTACTTTCTGTGACCTACTTAAGTTCTACGGTGGCAAGTGTTTCCAATATAAATGGAGGAAAAGGGCCTGAGTCAGTCTCTAAAGAAATCCATTAACGTTATTTTGGAGGAGATATTTGGGCATGGAAGAAATCCAAGGAATATGCCAAGCTGGTGAACTTCAGCCCAATGAAGCCTGCCAAGCAACAGGTCTCCAGCCAGCAGCTTGAAAACTGCTGCAATCTGTGGGGTCCTCTAAATTCAAACACGAGCCCAGCTCATTCTGCACCCATGGCAAACAGAACAGAGTTGGAAGGATGGGTATTGCCCTGTATCTCCAGAAATACAGCTCTTTTCCTCAACTGAGGATCTTACCCATAATTCTTCCAAGAGGTTTAACCGAAACAGCAAATCTGAGGGACTGATTCAAAGCAGCAGGAACAAGGTGAACAGGGGAGATACAGCCTTCTAACTTTGGATGACAGTACAGCCCAATTTTCAAGAACAGGTATGCAACAAGAGGTAGAAGAGCTCTTTCTCTGCAGAATTAGGCTTCATTATCTCATGCAGATCATCTGAAAGTTAAGCTTCCTAGACTTAAGTTCTTTTCAATTAAATATATCTTCATATCTATTTATAAAGAAAATGTTCTCCTCATAAGAAAAAGTGGTGATGCAGTGGCACAGCTGCCAGGGAGGTGGTGGGGTCACCATCCCTGGAGGTGTTCCAGAACCGTGGGGATGCGGCACTGAGGGATGAGGGCGGTGGGCATGGTGGGGTGGGCTGGGGTTGGACTTGGGGATCACACAGAATCACACAGAATGGCCAGGGTTGGAAGGGATCCTGGAGGTCTTTTCCAACCTGAATGATTCTATGATGATTCTCTAGTATTCGGAGCTTCTTCATATCCGAGACAATAAGAAGTCTGATGAACAACCACTTCAATTACCTTCTGAGAAAGAGCTTGTTATGTTTGCTGAATTGTACAGAATTTTTCTGTTTGTGTCCACATCCAATTCCAAATTGTCCAATGTCCAATTCCAAAACTTGGAATTCAAACAGACGGTGAGGCAGCACCATAGAAATGCTTATAACACACGTGGAGGCACAGAGGCATTCACAACATGTTTTTATTCAAAATCCATCTGGCATGGCTATGGTCTAACTCCTGGATGGGTTATGTTAGCTATTTCATGCAATTTTTAGTAATTCTGACACACAGATCTGGGGTGAATTCATGGGCTGATTCGGTCACTGCTTGGATACTGCTCTGCAGAATGAAGGAAAGGAAAAATGGATCATTTCCAGTGCAAGGCTGTGGCTGGCCAAAGAAGATCAAGCTGATGGACCTGTCCCTGCCACTTGCCCTGAAGTAGGATCCTAATGCATGGATTCCTCTTCAATCACACCACGTCCCTTCTGTGAGCTGCCACTAACAGGGCTGCTAAAAACATCATCTCTTTGCACCTTGTGTTTCTCTTATTTCTACCCTATCTTCCAAACCCCAACTGATCATACTATTGATAACCACAGACAGGTCCTACTACATGTCTTACAGGTATTGAAGAAAAGAATGCCCTTTCCCCAGAGCTCATATCCCTTAGACTCCAGCCTTTAATAACAAATATTTGGAGGTTTTATCCCAATTTCTGCCCTGCAACAAGTTTCTTCTCTTCTCTTACCAATGCCCACTCCATGCTCTTGATAACACAAGACTATCAAGCTTTTCTGTCCTGCCTCTTTTCTCTTCTGCCACCCTGGAGCAAACAGTGCTCCACCACCATCTCGCCACCTCTGCTCTCATCCTGCCCAATAACTCAGCTGTTTTAAGGCACACCTGCCTGGGCATCATGCAGCTAGCAAAGGAATAAGCAAGAAAAAATAAAATGGAGAGCACAGTATCTGTGCTTTTGGAGTGCTTTGAGATCCTTTCATGGGAGTGCGATAGAAGTGCCAGATGTTATTATAAAGAGATGCATTCCCGTTACTCATGCACAGAGTTGTGCTGCCTGCTAATAGCACCATTATCCTACTGCACGTGGTGCTATTAATGCATTTCACTGCTTGGTGCAGAACCTGGGGACCATTATTTCCACTGGAAAGGTAAGGCCAGTTCATATGACATGATTTAAATCTCTACAGTGAAGCATGCATATGCTGCACCAGGTCGTAAATCTTAACGGGATGCTGTCAGCAAGAAAAGGACCAAAATTGAAACCATTTATCTGAACTCCCCACCCATCCACCTCTGCTCACCCAGGCCAGTTTTGGGAAGAGGGATAAAATGATTCCAAATGCCTGATGGGTTCATTAAGCAGCAGCAAATCCCAGGTCAGAAAGCACTGCTGGTTTCATCCTGTTCTCCCTCCATTCATTCAGGATGCTCAGCTCCTCGATTCAGCCCAGCAGGGACAAACCTCACCACTCCTTCCTATTCTGGTTGCCACCTGAGCCAAAAAGACAGACTGTCACCATCTCATTGCTGAGACTAAGGGACTACCCAAAGCAGTGGGTGACAGCTCCTCTATGCTGTGGCTCCACTATGCTGTGGCCTATGCTCTGCAGTAGTAGAGACATCTTTTGCATACCTAAAGGAAAGTTGTTGTCTGACCTGACACTGGCCTAAGCATCCTTGTGCTGACCTCTTGCATTTCCTGACTAGAATTGTTTTTGCTTGGCCTTTCCCATCGCTGTGTGTGTTGTGAGTAGCAGAGCTAGCCAACAAGCACATGGGAGAGGAGTCATCCTGCAGAACATGGGAAGGTCAGGGCACTGTAAAGGCTGGCAACGCTAGGAGGGAAAAGGCTGCCTATGATGGTCTTTCCTGGGCCAAGGGGAGACTTAAAAATTATTTTTTTCCTTCTTTTTGTAAAGCAGAATAAAGAAATCACAGCATGGCCTGGGTTGCAAAGGCCCACAGTGCTCATCCAGTTCCAACCCCCTGCTGTGTGCAGGTCACCAACCAGCAGCCCAGGCTGCCCAGAGCCACATCCAGCCTGGCCTTGAATGCCTGCAGGGATGGGGCATCCACAGCCTCCTTGGGCAACCTGTGCCAGTGCCTCACCACCCTCTGGGGGAAAAACTTCCTCCTCATATCCAACCTAAACCTCCCCTGTCTCAGTTTAAAACCATTCCCCCTTGTCCTATCGCTATCCAGCAATGATATTTTAGGATGCTTGACTACAAGAGCAATATACATGTAAAATAGATTTACAGGGCAAATATTCAGAGATTCTCAGCTTATTAAAAGCTTCAGAATCTGATGCTGGAAACACACCAAAATCACTTGGACAGAACACTGCTGCTGCTCTGGGGCAGGGTGGTAGATACAGAATTCTCATTATGGATAGAGATAAAAATTATCACGAGAGCTTTAACATAAATCCTGAGCAAATGAATTTCAGCTTCCCAGGTCTCACCTGTACTAGGAAGGCTGCATAATAATTTGATTTACCAGAGAAAAAAACAGCATTTGTTCTCATAAGCCAGGAGTGAAACTCTCCTCCCTTGTACCGGTAGAACTCCACCAACATCTCAGGAGCTGCTCATTTAGGATGATGACTGAGGGACATTGGGCAGTCACGGAATACCCAGCTGCTCTGAATTCCTTTTCACAAGAGGCACAACCCATAACTCCAGCTCAGCACCTCCAAAAACACCGCAACATCCCAAGAGCTGTGAAAGGTTTGGGTTTGTAATCATATTTGTAGAGATTGAGCCATTCAATGATGTTAGCTCAGAGTCAAGAGTTTTTGTGATAAACACACTGTGGCTGTTTTCCTGCAAGAGAGACCATCCTGTCTCAATTCTGGATATGAAAGAGAAGCAAAACCCACATAGAAGCAGAGCTGCACAAACGCTGAACGCTAAGTCCCTATAGGAAAGCTGGAACTCTGTGTCTCGTGGACAAGATTTCTGATCAAATAACAGAAAACAACACTTTTAGAACAGAATTTGCATTGATGCATCAAAAGGGAGAGTTTGTTTTTTTTAAAAAAAACAGTACACACTGCCCAGAAAATAAGGTAAAGCTCATTTATGTCTCATAAAGCACGATTATCCATAGTTAACCATGAATACAGCTGCACAGCATTACAACTGCTATTCAAAGTTGGAAAGCTTTTAATATTATATATTGCTGCTGCTCAGCCTAAATTGTTTCTTTTTTTTTTTTTTTATTTTTGCCTCCTTTAAATGTACACAATATTACAAATTTAATTTTAAGCTGTTTGAATCAGTCTGTAAAAGAGATTTGATTATACCTGAGTGTTCTGGCCCCAGTTTTTCCATATCTCAGTAATCTTGGCGGTAATTGGCTGATTAGCTCCCTCACACTCCATCTCTGCCTCAGTTTCCATGGTAATGTTACAGGAGCTATTATAGATGAGAACTTCATCTCTTTCCACTTTAGGGCTGAAACGAGAAGGGAGGTTAAATGGGGTGTCATCAATCTTAATGAAATGCAATTATTTTTACTCTTATTAATCATTGCAAGCCATTAGCTTGTGGCAACTCCTGGCCACCATTTGTCAAACTTTGCAAATTTCTGTAATTTTGTTTCCATTCTTTTATTGTTTATTTGTTTTTCCCCCCTTTATCTGCACACGCTTACGATAAAATACATGCATAAATATCTCTCAGTGATGCCTTTCTGCTTCTCCAAACTATCACAAACAGCAGCAAATGCCATTCGAGGACCAAGGAAGATAAGTGCAGACAACAGCAAGGGAATCAGCAGTGCTGGGATCAAAGATGGACTCCTACGTGGAGCAGGGTTTGCTCACGTCCCCCCTCCCCGTCCTACTCACACTTAGCAATAGGGAATGAATAACTTGCGACTCCCTTAGGGCAAGTGGAGAAATTGGAAAAGCCACACAACTGGCTAACTGGTCCCTAATTCCAACTGTGAAAAAATGAGCTCATTTAGGGGTTCCAATTCCTGCTACCCAGCTGATTGCAATGATGCTTTGTTGCTAGCATTGGAACATTAACTTAGTAAATTAATTAAACTTACTTAACAGCCCAGACTAAGCAGATTCGATATATGTGCCAGTTACACTAACAGACATTTGCTCCAAAGCTTCCCCTTGCACAGGAGGGGAAAGTAATAGAGAAAGTGGTGGGGAAGAGATATTTTTTCAGGGTCTTGCTGCTGACAGCTGCTGACTTCGGTAGTGTTTTGTTACGAGGAGCTATAGGATCTAAGATCCCTCAAAGTGAGGGGAAGGCTTCCCCATTTACTTCTGCAGACTTTGGAACACTTCAGTGCCACTCCTCCCTCCTTCCTTTGCCATCGTGCCTTCTTGTCACCCATCAAATACACAAATACACACCTGGCAACTCGTAGGAAGGAGAGCAGAAGCTTCAAATGCCGATTTAGAATCATAGAATGGTTTGGCTTGGAAGAGATCTTAAAGCCAACCCACGGTTCATGGAAAGGGACACCTCCCACAACCCAAGCTGCCCACAGCCCCATCCAGCCTGCCCTTGGGCGCTGCAGGGATGGGACATCCACAGCTCACCTATTCCAGTGCCTCACCACCCCACGTAAAGACTTTTACTCAACAAAATAGAGGATCAGGTTGGTAGAGTCAGGATTTTCAGGAGTTTCCAGCATCCTGAAAGATCCAACTAACAGGATTTGCTGACACACCGAAGTCATGAGCCAAACTGCTACCTAAGTCAACCCAACAGCCAGAGCTTCCTTGAGAGCACAGTGATCAGGATCATTTGGTGAACCTGAATTTTTAAAGCTGGGCTGGGTATGATGGCTCACTGAGCAAACAAGGAGCTGCTCTAACTGCAGGTAGGGGCCTTTGTTCTGTTGCCCCTTTTTTTTAGGGCAGGAGGAGGTTAATGCACTAAAGGAAGCAGCCAGAGTCGCAGCAGCGACAGAAAAAAAGAAAAGAAAAGCTTCCTGCAAGTAGCTGAACCTTTTTAACAGTGAATTTTTATTTCTATATTTAAATGAACCTTTCCCTCTGCTGTATCAATAATCAAAAGCCAGCCGTAGGGAACTACACTCGCTTTTGATAGCAACACTTTGAGAACTGCTCTTGTCCTGCGCGATAATTCAATGGACTGGGCTATCTTTCAAGACTGCAGAGTACTTCTTTTTCATGCTACAAGAAAAAGCTGCATCTTTAAATAACCAACAATTTTAAAGGGAGAAGGGGCATGTTTTCGGCTCACACAGCTCAGTTGGCAACTTGACGCTAATTGAAGTCAATGGAGAGGAACTCCAAGTGGTAATCATAGAATCACAGAGTCATAGAATGGCCTGGGTTGAAAAGGCCCACAATGCTCATCCAGTTCCAACCCCCTGCTGTGTGCAGGTCACCAACCAGCAGCCCAGGCTGCCCAGAGCCACATCCAGCCTGGCCTTGAATGCCTGCAGGGATGGGGCATCCACAGCCTCCTTGTAGGCAAAGAGCCAACTCCTTGCTGTCCTTGAAGAAGTGCACCCGTATCTGTGATGCAGGACGATGTTAAGGAACGGCAAGGTTTTACAAGAAGGTGCAATTTGTGACAGAGAATCAAGGGAGCCATTCACCCAGCAGCGATGTTAACAGACAGTTGCCCTTTTCTTTTCCTAAGGAATATGCATTTGCCACTAGGTGGGCATAAAGTACAGACTACACTAGAAGAAGCTTTGTTCAAAACACCTAAAACTATTAAGAAAGAACAGGAAAGACTGAATGTGTAGTTAAGTCAGCCATGCTTTCTATGCCTTAGTTCCCATCCCGGATGAATGTCTGAACTGCTGAACCTTTCTGCAGAACTCATTCATTTGGTTTTTTATTATTATTTTCACTTACAATTATTAGTTAGAGCAACCAGCATGCATTATTTCAGGAATTCCCCAGAACGACTCATCCTCATCAGCCCTCCTTCTCTGTCCTCTCCCACAGTGAGCAAAACCCACTTTAGAAATGGACTCACCAGAAAAACACATCGATGTGCTGGGAAATTCCTTTTGAGCCCATACTTGAAATTCTACACAAAGTATGAGTGTGAACACAGTAGGAGGGAAATTTAGTGACAACTTAAAAAGGTTTAAGTTTGAAGAAAGCAAAAACAGTAGGTAAAAGGATGATTGATTTGATCTAGAAACTGAAGAGATGTTAAACTCTTTCTGGGACGTAGACAATTAAAAAGGGCAAAAACGTTGATAAGAAAAATAATGAAGCAGTCATAAAATGAACTGTGTGACTTTCCATCACATGACAAACTCAGGTTCAGACCTCCCACCCCCTTCACTCCACTGACACCAGGATGAAGCAGCAGAACTGGAGAAATCCAAACCAGGAAAATGAGCAAAGAGAAGAACCATCATAATAATTCCCCCAATGCAGATTTGTAATCAGTAAAGAGCTGAGCATAATTCTGAAAGCAGTAAGTGAAAGCAGTAATCATGGGCTGCCTCATCACTCTCAAGTCTGAGTTACCTGGTGCCCTTCTACGACGGCATAACTGCATCAGTGGACAAGGCAAGAGCCACTGATGTTATCTATCTCAACTCCAGTAAGGCCTCTGACATGGTACCCCACAACATCCTTCTCTCCAAATTGGAAAGATATGGATTTGATGGGTAGACTGTTTGATGGATGAAGATCTGGTTGTGAGATTGTATCCAAAGAGTGGTGGCCAATGGCTCAATCTCTGGATGGAAATCAGTGAGGAGTGAGGAGTCAATACCGGGACTGGTGCTCTCTAACATCGTCACTGATATCAGCATGGGGTCGAGTGCACCCTCAGCAGCCTGTGGATGACACCAAGCTGTGGGGTGCAGTTGACACACCCAAGGGACAGGATGCCATCCAGAGCAACCTAGACAGGCTGAGAAATGGGCACAGGTGAACCTCATGAGGTTCAGCAAATCCAAGTGCAAGGTTTGAAACTGGGTCAGGGCAACACCTGCTGTCAGTACAAGCTGGGGGATGTAAGGAATGAGCACAGCCCGGACAGCAAGGACCAGGGAGTACTGGTGGTGGACATGAGCCAGCACTGTGCCCTCATAGCAGTTGTGATGGGACAAGGAGAAATGGCTTCAAACTAAAAGAGGGGAGATTTAAACTGGATACAAGGAAGAAGGTTGTTATAATGAGAGTAATTAAGCACCAGCACAGGTTGCCCTGAGAAGCAGTGGTGCCCCATCCCTGCAGACAGCCAAGGTCAGGCTGGATGGGCTGTGAGGACTGATGGAGTTGTGGGTGTCCCTGCTCAGTGCAGGGAGTGGGACAGATGGCCTTGAAAGGGCCCTAACAACTCAAACCATTCTATGATTACCTGCCTTGGAGTTACCCTGCTAATAGCAAAAGGAAAGCAAAGCTCAGCAAGGCAAGGCAAGGCCCCTGAAATTTCTTGTTTTGAAGCTAAATCAATCAGCTTAATTTCAAGTTGCTCCCTCCTATCCTTTAAGTTTCTCTGTTCTTGTGTCCCCTAATACACCCATCCTCTCCATCTCCCAGGATGCTATCAGACACTACCAAGGCACTACAAAGGCTTTGGACACGCCAGCTGTCCAGCTGTACATATTCACTGTCTGGCCTGCAGCTTGCTGACAATGTGCAGATTAGGGTAGAATTCTACTTTCCCCTCCCTCAAAAGGAAACTAATTTCTTCCTGCCCAGCTGAGATTTTCTCTAAACTGGCAAGAATTCCATAATTCTTAAGACATCCAATCCTTATGAAACCCAGCTCGAGTTTATCAGAGCTCAAAAGCTGATGGGGTAAAAACGACAGACCGACAGGCAGATGCTTTAACTGTATTACTGCTGTCCTTGTTCAGTATTCACCAATTCTTCTCACCTCAACACAGGGCATCCAGAAATCCCTTGATGACTCGTAACACTACTGGTGGCATAAGAACCAGATCCTTATCTTGTTCATGAGGATCAAAACTCTGCAACGCCACTGAAGTAGCTGGACTGCACCAACGATCACTCCCCATTGAAACAAAGCATACACAGCACTGCAATGATATTCTAATTCCCTATTTAAGGGCTTAAGTGTCTTTTGCAGAGTGCAATTCATCTATTTATTCCTTACTCCGAGCCTTTCACTCCTGAGGTACACGCTCTGCAGGTATAGGTCTCTACAGCTCTATCAAAGGCAAAGGTAACAATTCACACTTCCAGGCAACTTGGCCTTGGATTTGCAAAACCCAACCACCCCTTGCTGAGTAAATGTTGCACAGCCTGCTGAATTTTCTCTGCAACTTTTTACTCATGAAACTGCTTGGAGAGAGGAAGGGGAGGGGAAAAAAAATACAAAGGCTTCTGCTTTTCATAATGCCTAATCTTTTTCCCCATTGGCATCCACCAGATGTTGCTTTGGATCAGAAGATAAATATTAAAACCTAAGAAGGAACAAAGCAGGCTGTTTACGAGATGGATTTTCTGATGTTTCTCAAACCCTTTAAAAAAGACAGGAGAGGAGGGGAGGGGGGGCGAATAGAAATGCTTTGATAGACACAAGGAATGAATTTCACGACCCAGCAGAGCTCTCTAGCGGTCTCAAGGCTAAATTGCTCTGCTGGCAGCAGCCTAAGAGTTAGGAAACACATCCTGATGTCAACCCGAGAATTAGGAATTATCTCCTTCTGCAGTCCATCGTTTGGCAGGGGCGGTGAATACCTTCTGGGTAGAACTAACCTGGCAACGAGTCCAGCAATGCAGCTCTGGGAAGGGCCGGTGTCCCCCTGCTGCTGCTGAGCTTGGCTCTGCCCACACAGATACAGGTAGGACCCGGGTCCTTGCTGGCGGTAGGAGCCCACCATGACTTGGACATCACATTCAATAATGGTGGATCTGTCCTCTTGGCAGTTGGCAGAAGAGTGGGTCAGGCTGCAGAGAAAGGCCAAGGACGCTGCAAAGACAGGAAGGGAACGAATCACGGAATGGCTTAAGTTGGAAAAAAGCTTAAACCCCACCCAGACCCAATCCTGCTAGGGACTTTTTGTTAAAACCCCCACCTGGGACCAGCTACAATTCTCCTTGCAGAGGGGTACCAGGGACAGGCGAAGCAGTGCCCAGGCGTGGCACCAGGCTGGGACATCCACTGCCTCCCTTCCAAAAATGGGATGAGGGGATCATAGAATCCTAGAGTGGCCTGGGTTGAAAAGGAACACAATGATCACCCTAGTTCCAACCCCCTGCTGTGTGCAGGTCGCCAACCAGCAGCCCAGGCTGCCCAGAGCCACATCCAGCCTGGCCTTGAATGCCTGCAGGGATGGGGCATCCACAGCCTCCTTGGGCAACCTGTGCCAGTGCCTCACCACCCTCTGTCCAGATACTTCCCAAAACAGGCCCAGCAAGGCAAAACCCTCTGCCAGGGCACATTTGCTGCCCTTCGGTGAAGCTGTGGGATCTCAAGAAGGAGAGCAAAAGAGCTGCCCCTGAGCCAGCCATCCCATCAGTGCACCCCAGAGAGGAGGATGTGCTGACCCCGGTGTGATTTGAACACACAGCCTTCTGATCTGGAGTCAGACGCGCTACCATTGCGCCACGAGGTCAGGGACAATCACCCAGAGCAGCCCACGGGTCACTGATGTTAAGCAGATGTTGGCTACAGGTGTCACTGCTTCCCCTTGTGCATCTCAGCCTCCGGTTTGGTACATCTTTCTGGGGGTGAATTGCTTCCCAGCAGCTCCCTGTTTCATGTGGTGTGCCTGAACGTAACTCCCCTTGTATGACAAGGATCCACATCTCTGGGATTGAAAGATCTGAAATCCAGATGCAGATTTAGTGACTGCTGTACAGGCCTGGAGGGCTTCTGGGGCACTTAGGTGAATGGGGAGACCAGTTTAGCACCATGGGTATGCTAAGAGGTGTGATGGGAGCGGCTGCTTTGCTTTGAAATGGATTTAAGGAAAAAGATGTGAACAGAAATTAAGTTTTCCTATTGCCAAATCTAGAAGGGGAAAAAAAAAAAACCAAAACCCCACAAAAAAACCTTCAAAAATATGAACCATTATTTGGAATAATAAGAAAAAGATTGCCTGCATCTTCACAAAATTTGCACTGATAGTTCTCGCAACCAAAAAAAACCCTTCCTCAAAGATCTCAGGAACAAGAGACAGAGCTAACAGGCAGAGAATCCTAAAGGAGTGGTGGTATTATGCCTATATTGCTACTTTTATTGTCCAGAAACTATGCCTAGAGACACCTGAGCAGTCTATAAGACTGCTAAGTCTAAGTCTATAAGTTCCCAAAGAAGCCTCATGCTTTCTTGAAGGCCTGGCTGCCATTGCCAGGTGTCTTTCAAACAGTCCTACCTGCACCTGTGTTTTGGCAAATGACTATCAGACTATCAGAAGGACTAAATGCTGCAATTAACTCGCCTTTGCAACATTTTTATCTGCAGTAAAACAAATTCATTAAAGGAATTCCTTCCCATTCTGTAAGAGGGTAAGGCTCATTCTGCCTTACTAGCGGTAGGAAAGGCTGTGACACAACCAGATGTGGTCATGGAGATGATACAACTGGATTTGATGTCTAACCAACAACAGCAATAATAAAGGACATACACTCCTTAAACACACCTAGAACAACCTAGAAAGGGACTTCATTTCCATACACTACTGCTTCTGTCCATTGGATGTTGATACCACTACTTGTGTCCATTTCTCATCCCTTCCTTGAGGATTTACGAGGTTCTGATATTTCCATATTACCCTTCCCAATTAGGAAGAAGTCTTCCTCTGACCACTAAATGCAAATAACCCTTGGTGGCAGAAAGCTGCCATTCTCTCCTGCAACAAGAGAAATAAATAAATACCAATTCAAGATGGTAACACACTTAGCATATCCTGGAAGTGCATACTCTACTCATTCCGGGATGCCTCTCCCTGCTTAATTCGTAAGTGTCTGAATCCCAGAATAAAGCTTCTTTATGCTTTATCTATCCTGTAAATACAGAACCCACTGATCACATGTTACACAATCCCATCACCAAGATTAATGCATTCATCCCATCAGAGCATCTCTTCTGAGGTCGGACATGATGGCAGCCAAAACTCTGTGTGTCAGGGATGGGTTAAGGACCGGCTGCCCCCAGCCCTCTCTTTGAAGGATGCTCTGGCTTAAGCCAGGATCCTGGGCTGTTCAGCACCAGGGCTTTGTTCTGGGTCGCTGTTTAATAACAACTGTTGGACATGTGATGAGGCTAAACCCTACAGGAGATCCAAGGGCAGCTGCAGATTGATTGAACAACTGCCCAAAGAGTCCCGGTGCCAAACCACACATCTATGCACCGCTCTCATAGCTGGCAGCAGAGCGCAACGTTAACTTCCACTCAGCAGAGAGAAAAAGCAGGTTACGAATGAAAGAAATAAAAATTGAAAATAAAGGCAAAAGGAAAGGGAGAGGAAAAAGAGAGACCTTCTAAGGTCATCAAGTCCAGCCTCTCCCTATGAAGAATTGCTCCCTACGAGACATTCATTTTGCACAGCCGGGTTTCAGAAGTCCCAAGAGGTGACTTGGCAAGCATCTATTCCACTGCCTGATAGATCTCACTGTCAGAACACTCTTGCCATGTAATCAATATGCTTCCCCCACCCCCTGCCCCCCCTTCTTAATTTCATTTCCAGATTTGAAGGGCAGAAGGCACCTTTTGGACGCTTTGGTTTGATATCTTCAATAAACGTGAGAGACCCTTGCCTCTACTCACATTTCAATTGCTACAGCACTTCCTCTTCGGGTCCTCTGCACCTATATGTGCAAATCTCCCCATTTCCCTCATTATATTCCCTGTGGTCCTACTCAATGGATCCCCTTGGTACACTTCATTGCTGCATCCAAAGCTACTTCCCCTCATTCCTTCTGCTCCAAACAAGGAGCTCCAATAAGCCATGTCTCTCTTTCTTTTAAACCAGCCTGATTTCATTCATTCCTAGTTTTTAATCTAAACCATCTTCTCTAAGCATCCACTTCTACCAATGTGACATGACTAATGGCAGGTCAGAGATTTGCTCACAAGGATCCTACATAAAAAAGCCTGGGCTTGCATTCTTATTTCTTGTGCTCTGAAGGAAACACATTGAAGTACTTCCTGTGCCCAGGTTACACCAATGGTCAACCCCAAAACTCTCTGCAAGCCCTTTTCTTAAGGGAAGACCCCATGAGACAGATTCATGGATGACCAGTGGTTCCTCACACCTTAGAAAAACATCTGTTTAATGGGAAAAAAAAGTCCCATTGCCCATCTGCAGAGGGTTTGACCATATAAGAAAGCTAGAGGGACCAGCTAAGGACTCCCACATGAACATATCTCATCGTGGACAGGTTGAACACAACATGCCCCACCACTAACAAGGGAAGAGAGCTTCCCTGACATCCCCAAGCTATGCAGGGAAGGCATTTCCACTTCATGATGTGTTCCAACAGGAGAAACACAGCTCGAGTTCTCATTTAGCATCCCCTGGGCTAAGTGAAGAGCTGGGAAATGGCAACTGAGCTTCACACCTGGCTGCAGCAGCCTCTGCACTGAAGGGACCTTATAAGCCCAGGACCACTCCCTGTGCTCCTCTTCATAGCTCACATCCATAGAATCCCTTTGCCACCTCTTTCACATGGAGGAAGCTACAAAAGAAAGGATGTGAGAGCTGCAAGTGGCAAACTCCTGCATGCACATGGCAGCAGGTAAAGAATGTGATGAGACTGCACGTAATACCCTAAATTGTGGAGGATGTAAGACACAAAATATTAGGGGGAAGATAGCCTGGAAAGCAACACTACTGTTATACATAAATGTGCAGCCACATGCACACAGCCTACATACATCTCTCAGTGACTGCAAATAGCCTAGTGAACCCACAAAGGACTTTTTTTAACTGGGAGAAAAAAACCTGTAAATGCATCGACACACATTACAGAAAATAATTTGGTAACTCAGCTGCTGAGATGAGTAAAGTGCAAAAACCACAGCAGGTAACAGAGGGGGGGTGACTTCTAAGCGGACCTAAACATGTGTCCCTTTGCTTGGGGAGGTATCACTCCTTTTGCATCTTCTCATTCAAAAACCTCAGCCAGCAAGTGGGCAGCAATCAGCATTCACTTGCTGACATCTCGTGTTGGGAAAAAGAACTGCAGAGCTGCCTGTAAGATGGATTTCCCCAGGCTCTCCCCTCTGCCGCCTCATCCCCCAGTGAATTTTGAACACAGTTATTAATGCTTTTACAGTTAGGATCAGTTTGACTATATTTTGGTTCTGCTGTTCTTCCTGCAATGACTAAAATGCCTTGTTTTATATGCTGTTGTTTTTTTTTATATATATTGTTCAGCTTTGTTTTTTTTTTCATGCTGTTTGCACTCCAGCTTATGGACTATACATGGATCCCTGTTGATTGCCTGAGCTTTGGTTTGGCATTCTCCACACCTTAACATCTTTTTCTTTTTTTTTCTTTCTTTTTTAATATATAATGGTATTCCCCATGGATCAGCAAAATAAACAATTCTGAAAGACAAGAGAAACTTCTGGATTTCATAATAACTGAGGGTGACACAGTGGTGATGCGTTGACAGTTGGACTAGATTATCTTAGTGGTCTTTTCCAACCTTAACAATTCAGTGATTCTATAAAAGGGACTTCAGGACACCTCTCACCCCAACCCCTGCCCACAGCAATGCTGAATTTCACGTTGTTTACATCAGTTTCTCAGCAGCTGATCAAGTCAACTTCTGACTGTTCCCAAGGATGGAGTCTTCACGCCTTTGAGGAGAACCTTGGCAATCTAACCTCATGGAAACCTTCAAAGCCACTTTTCTTTCAGGTCCCCAGATGAGATCTCTGGTCATTTGGACAGCCACAGAATCACAAGGATTTCTGTAGATCTCCAGATTTTCCTCCCAGCATCAAATCTATGGAGCTGCTAAGATCTGTTCCACCACTACTGCAATGCTGCAGCACCAAGGTAGTCACTCTATACATAGTGCTTAGGGAATTGAATACATAGAAGCACAGGATCATAGAATATCCCAAGTTAGAAAGGACCCATGAGGATCGTTGAGTCCAACTCCAGCCTCCAGATAGCACCACTCAAAAATCAGAGTTTATATATCATGATGGGATTTAAAAATCTTAAATACTGCCTCTTGCCAGCATTAGGAGCTTAGTAACGTGCTGCCAGAGCGAGGAAATACGTCTTGTTCAAGCACGTGCCCGTTTGGAAGAGTTTTCTCCAAAACTGAGGCAGTTATTTCTCTTTGAGAGAGACAGAACTGGCAGCATTCCCTACTGTGCTGCCTCTCTCCTGTTAAATAGGATGCTCTACCTGAAGGATGATCTCATATTGCTCTCAAGGAATTCAAATCCTCAACTCCGGCTTTCCAAAGGTATGAATTGGCCACAGTGTATCATTCACACTTCCAGACATTCACCTTGTTCCACCAAACTCATATCCCACTGAAGCTGTCCAGTCATACAGCCAAAAGCCACAGAAAAGACATTTAAGGTAGCTTGAATCATAGAGCGGCTTGGGTTGGAAGGGACCTCAAGGATCATCAAGTTCCAACCCTTTTGGTTCTGGGCCATAAAGAACTGCTGTCACTTCACACCTCACACACAGCCATGAAGCATGTGTGGCAGCTCAGGCCACAAATGGATCCAAAGCCCATGGCCACAGATGCAAAAACATCCCTAACACCAACAGACTTTAGAACAAACTCAAAAAACAGAAGCTTATGTTGGTTCCTCACTTCTCTCCAGAGGTGATTCTACTTTCTTTTCCCACAGGACAACGTACACTGCAACCACATTCCCTTTTGGGTCAATATATGGTTTTAGGGGTATTTTTAACACAAAGCCAGATTTTGTATCTTAGCTGACCTTGTAAGCGTGGTGCAAGGCAGCTAAGGCTCGTTGTTGTTGCATTGCCCAACATTTCACAGGGGCTGCCACAGATGGTGACCAAAGTCTGCCCTGGGGAAAATCCAGTTCCATGCAGGTGAACCACTCCTCCATTCAAGCCACCTTGGAGAAGAACAGAAAATGAGATGTAAGACATAGCCCAGTAGCTAGCAATCAACAGGAACAGTTCTATCAACTAAAAACTTTTGCTGTCATGCAAAAAAAAGTAAAAATAATCACATCCATCACCACCAATAATCCATCACACAGCACCTCTTAGAGGAAGAACCATTTGTGACTCACCCCAGTTGCAACGCACAGCTGTCACCATCAGCTGAGAGATGAAGGTCAGGTTGGAGGAAGCCCAGCCTTTGGGGACATGCAGACCCACCACAGGGTATTCACCAGCAGGGAGCAGAGGAGGAGAGCACTGCAGCTCCAAGTGAGTGATGGTGACACCCCTACAAGCAGAATCTCCAACAAATACATGGATGGCGTCCATCTCCATGACCTGTGATATATTTATTGTTAATAGGAGGCCAGTCACAACAAATGAAAGGAAAGCTGGCGTAGACTCCTCATTGTAACTAATTTCTCCAATATCATAGGAGATGCCATCTACTGTCAGCCTCAGTGCCCTAGAGCCATTGCCGGGGGGCACCGTGCACTGGATCGCTATACAGGTGACACTGAGGATGAGGCATGGTTGCTGACCAATGAGAACAGATGTCCTGCTCTTTCCTTTCAGTGCTGCACCTGCAAAAGTGAGCAGGCCTCCACCATTGGTACTGAAGTTTTGGGGGTAAAACTGGTGGACTTGAGGCGTGATGGTGAGAACACTGGATGTATTTCTGAAGCAAGCTTGCCCACTTCTTCTGTTGGATACAGAGATGTTATGCTCCCCTGGGGCAATGCAGTCCATCTGGCACCTGATGCTGGTCTCATTCCAGAAAGTAACCTTGCAGACAGCCTGGTCATTCACGTGCACCACAGGGCTGTCACCTGGCCACGCCAATCTCTGCCCTTTGATGGTCACATTGGTGTACATCCCACTGGTCTCCCAGGTCACTGCATCTACAAGGGGAGTTGACTGCTCGTGAAGGTGGAGTGTACAATCCCCAAGGCAGACACTGCTGATTCCATTGACAGTCACTGTGACATTAAGAGCCCAAGACACTTCAGCCCACCACTGGTAAGGCAAAAGGTGTCTCCCTGAAAGGACCACGCACTTAATGGTATTGTTGTCAGAGCTCTGGAGCTCACAGGAATAATTACCATCCAGGCTGACCTGTCCCGGATCTGTTCTGGATCTTAAAGCAATCCCTGATATAGTAAGTAACATCCCACCACAAACAGACCCATCTGATGGGAATATGGAGGTTATCCGTGGAGTTACTGTGATGGTCTGCAGCCTTGCTGTCACATGAGAATATCCAAGCTGTCTCTGGATAACCTGGATAGGGTAAATCCCAGGTTCCAGGTTGCTCAGTGGTAAAGAGCATTCATAAAACATTGCAGACTCATTGCCACGTTGCAGCTCAAGCTCACACTCGCTGTCTCCCAGCTTAGCCACAGATCCAGTGATGTTTACCCCCTGGATGCTCAAGAACAGGCTACTCTCCAAAATTTCCAGTTCAACTGTGGTAACCAGAGGTGTCAGAGCTCTTTGGTAATTAAAGGTGATGCTTTTTGCAACAGGAACATTTTGAAATGAGCTATTGCTAATGAGTATATTTACTCTGACAGGGACATCTTGAGAAACTTCATTAGAGAAATTAGCAGCTGGCGGGGTCAGACACCAAATGGTCTCTTCTGCCAAGCGGGTAACCAGACAGGTTTGTTCATTTACTGAAACGGAAACCAGGGACCGATTTTGGCTAAAGCCCAATCCTGAGATTGTGAGCAGCGTTCCACCTTAGGAGAGAAAAAACAAAAAACAAAGAATATTGTGTGCAAGAAGGGAATGAATGACTGTTTGTGAACTGTCTGTGTGCTGAGGATAAGAACAGCACTCAAGTAGCAATCCGGATTTTTTAGGAAGTGATGAGAAAGATGCAAAACCTTCAGCATTCCCAAGTTAATTCCACACTTCTAAGCCCATAGCAGCCTCACAAAGCCAGCTGAAACATCTCTCCATCTCCATTTAGTTAGCCTCTCAGTGCCCTGCCTGCTTAAGCCCTTCACAAAACTGCAGCCAAGAGTTAATCAGTGGTTACCTTCCAATACCCCCTAAAAATGAAAAGAAGGGTGCAATACTTTTTTTCTTAACACAGTTAACTCTTCAGAAGTAACAGCCCTTGCCCTCTAAGCTCAAACTAATCTCTTTTCTTTAAAGGCTGGGAATGGAATCTGGGGAGGACCTGAAGTCACCTCACAGAAATTTCTGTCTTCTCCACACGGGCTCCAAAGGGTCCATGTAATATTCACCAAATGGATTCAACTCTCCTCCACCCCGCAGGCAAACGACAAAATAGGATAACCCAAAATCTGTGCTTCGAGATCTCGAGTGAAATTTTTGTGTTTACTTCAGTGATAATTTGCTCTGAAACACAGTTAAATGATTTCCAGTGTTTAAAGTATGGAATAGGATTAATCAATATTTCATTTTTGACTAAAGTTAACACTGAAAAAGGCTTTCTTGTGTGTTCAAGTTCAGGAAAATAGGTATCTCTTTTGGGACAGATTGAAAAGAGTGCTTGCTTGAAACCAGGCTTGCGCCCTACCATCCACTTAACTTCCATGCATAAAGTCATGAAAGATGGAGGCGTAATGACTGAAAGATACAGCATGCATGAGTCAGGTGTGGGTGTGCTTTGTTTCCCCAAAGGGAACATGCAAAGACTTGGGGAAATCAAACCCAAAGCACAGGGACCCCTGAGCCAGCCAACCAGATCGAGGAATGCTTGCTGAAATCCCACGTTCCCAGGCTGCTGCAGTCTGATGTCTGCATAATAAAGAGTCACAGATTTAAGACACCCTCATTTAAACTGATGTGAAACGGGATGCCCTTTCCAGCCCTGCAGGGAAACTGTGCCCTTGATCCCTTTAACCTCCGTAAGTGGCTGCAGATGTACTGCCTTTATTTACCCAGGAAAGAGCCGCAACACGGCTCGATGCTGAAGACCTCCGAGATGTAGTGGATTAACGGCTCAACCCTGCAAAACAAGCAACACAGAAGGTTTGGGGGTTTTGCTTTCTTTCTGGAACATCTTTGATTTCTTAAACTGGAAAAGGGCAGATTTAGACTAGATATTAGCAAGAAACCCATTACTGTGAGGGTGGTGAGACACTGGAACCAGTTGCCCAGTGAATCTGTGGATGCCCCCTCCCTGGAAGCCAGGCTGAACGGGGCTGTGAGCAACCTGGTCCAGAGGGAGGTGTCCCTGCCAATAGCAGGGGGTTAGAACTGGGTGATCTCTTCCAACCCAAAGCATTTTATGATTCTATTATGAATACTGTCTCATGGCAACCTGTGGGCCAAGCGCAGTCCATACAGCACAGTGAACTGCCTATCAGAACCAACAAGAACGTGGATGTTTCTGCTAAACAGATCCCAGCATAGCCATGTCAATGGATGCAAGAGCTCCAAAGATCCCAGCTGCCTTTCTTTCCCTGCTCCTCCCTTGGGAAGTAGACAGAGGAAAAACCAGGTATAACCTCCAAAAAGGCACTCAGACAGGGGTGTAGCTTTGCTTTCCCTCTTCAAATGAACCCTAAGATACCAAACAGGATGGAGAAGAAAATTTAAATCTTAAGGGAAGTGTGCACATTCACACACCTGTTTGAAGCAATAGCAACACCATTGATGATAACAGAAACGTTGTACCATCCCACAGCCAAGGCTGGAAGCGTCACACTAAGACCACTGTCCATCTGCACCTGGATCTGTGCCCACACGCCCCCAATTTGGACCTTGATATCTGACCCTCGGTAGTTCGCAAATGAGGATATTCCAATCTGAAGCTCCTGACCCCCTGCAAATGGGAGAAATGACGAAATTATTTCAGTAGCAATGGTTATTTTAGCACATAAAACCATTAGGTGCAGTCATGTCCATCAGCCAAAACCCAGAAACTGGAAGACTGCAGTCTTTGTGTTCTATTAATTCCTTTGGTTTCTCAATAAGATCATCAGGTATTAATAGTGTGAACTTGGCTATATTCACCTAAAGCCTAAATATCTATTGATAGATATTTAAGGTAAGATCCATGCCCTCAATATAGATATCCTAAACATCCACACCTTGCTAGAGCCAAATCCAGACTTTCTGCAGCTCATAGACTGGAGCTGAGTGAGGGATTGTTCCAAAATCCCTGCAAAGATTCAGACCACTCTTTTCAGCACTATGAGAGTATCTAAACTTCAATGGAATCTCCTACAACTAACTGAAAATTTCCTTAGGGGCCTAAAATCAGATGTCCATGCACGCTCCATAGCACCTTGCTTGCAGGAAACAGGTCGGTCTCCCCAGTTTAAGTTCTGTTGTGAGATGAATTATACCGAAGACAGAGGTCATTTTGTCTTGTTTTTTCTGTAGTAATAGAAAAGGACAAGGACTGTGGGGAAGGGAATTTCGTAACACAAATTCCTCCTGAAATAGCTTAAAAACTTAGGCTGGCATGTATCAGTCCAAATAAAGGCTCTGAGATAGCTTTCTCATCAGTGAGGAGAAACAGAGTTCTTATGGCATAATTCACCTTCTTTTAAGGAAGATTTCCAAAGGAGCAGTAGTGAATCCTACCACAAAACTGCCAATTTCTCTTCACCGACCACATAACGAGCACAGGCTCGTTAGAGAGGTGTTCAGGAGATCAATCACATCCCTTTCTCACCTCTGAAAGACATGGATTCAACTCCACGGAAGCAAGCACACACAGGACAGAAGGGGTCTTCCAGCCCAACTCCCTACCATCACAGACAATCCTGAATTCAGACAGAAGATGCTAAAATCTCCTTACCATGCACACCAGCAGGTAGCCTGACATGCTCATCTACACGCAGAATATCTACCCAGGGTCAGCTCTCCCAGAGCAGCCCCATTTTCACCCATTTCTCTTCCTCCCTGAACTCATTTGACATAAGAAGTTGACCATGCCACATCTCACACCCTTATCCCAGCCACACAGGGATGGCTAAGTTACTTTATTAAGACAAAGGGAGAGCATAAAAAGAACTTTCGTAGGTTAATTCATCCTAAAGCTTCAGATCTGAGCAGCAATTTTGACTACCAAGCACAGACTGAGACCACTTGGCTCTAACACAGCCTCCCCAGCAGGCACGATCACTGCAGCCTCAGAGAATCCTCTCCTTTCCACAAAGCAGGAGAAAAGCTCCTCTGAGAAGTCATGGAAAGCAGTGCTCTTCCGTTCAGCACGCACAGAGTCAAAGTTTGAAAGCCTGTGAAGCTGAATATATTAATAACATGAACTCTTTGGACTCTTGGTCAATTGTCAGCTTAATCCTAGATGCCTGGAAGGCATCGGTGTAATTTATTTATTCTTTTTATTATATAGGAGGAAAATTATATTAAAAGCTGAAGCTGTGGAGGTTCTGAATAGAAGATTGAACTGAGTCCCAGCATCGTTCAGGAGACACTATAACATTAAGGAGTTCCTTGCACCTGGGCTGCCCACGGCTAGAACAATCTCCCCTTGGTGCTATTGTATCTGAATAATATTCAGATGATAAAGGACGTTTTCTCTTACTTATGCATTCTGGAGTAATAGGAAATGACAAGGGCACTGGGGAAAGGGATAGAAATGTCAGGTGTGCAGCAGGCACTGCGCCTTGTTGCCATCACAGCTGTCTCACCCCCTGCACCCATGCCAACTCTCTGAGCTGGAAGGAGCTTTGTTAAGATATGCATTAAGAAATTGGAAAAAGAAACTTCAGAGTGTATCTTTGTAGGAATGGAAGTGGGACACATTTAAAAAAACAAACAAACAAACAAAAAACAAACAAGAATATTTCTGTTCTCTTCTTAGTTTCCTAGAGGGAGGTATCCCTGCCTATAGCAGAGAGTTGGAACTAGATGATCTTGAAAGTCCCTTCCAATCCAAACCATCCTATGGCTCTTACTGTTTTTCCTACAGAGGGAGAGGAGAGAACAGCTGAGGTCAGGTTAGGTTCTTCAGCCTCACACTATTGGAAACCAGGCCTGGACATCCCTGAGTCCCAGACCACAGACTTGCCTCAGCCAGCACAAAGAAGGAAGACCGCGGCCAAACTCCTGCTCATTTCTCTTTTGACAGCACTGAGAATCAAACCCTAGATTGCAGTAAGCCTCCCTGGATGGGCAAAGTACAGAAAAGATTGGTCTGTGTATGATTGATGTATAATATTAGAATAGTAGGATCCCACATCTCTAGCCCTGCTGTGGTGGGAAGCCTACTGCTCAATCCATGGGTAATAAAACAGGTTCTGTCTGACAGGAGACTTTGCAGTGTCTACAGAAGCTGTGAAAGAAATAAAGAAACAGCTTCAAATCACAGAATTGTAGGGGTTGGAAGGGATCTCTAGAGATCATCGAGTCCAACCCCCAGGTGCCAACAGGAAAATAGAGGTTCCATTTCCTAACTTAGTGTTTTTTTTCTTGTTAACCAGTGCTGTGCTAATTGTCAGGGCACAGAAAGCTAAATACACCTACAAAAAGCCCTGGAAGAAGGCAAAAGGATCTCAGTTTGGGGGATGCTTGGTCCAAGATCATTTCAGTCAACCCTAAAAGTGGCAGCTGAGCTGGTGATGGTTTGTGTCTTAAAGAGAGTATTTAAATCTAGTAATCAGCACCGCTGTCTTGTTGCTGTCATTTTAAACTCAATTTGAAGCTAGTAAAGCAAGAGTCTATGGAATGAGTCAGGAAGAAAGAGGCATCACCCTCTGACTACAGCTCACTTGTTAGGGTCCTGAAGAAGTACATTCTCTAGCACCCATTTATCTAGCCATTACTGAACCTGCTACCAAGAATGGATGAGTGGGGCCATTCCAGAGCAAAGCCAGAGAAATATGACTTTGAAAGAGCATCATAGCACACTTAGCATTGAGGACATGACGCATATTGGACTAAGGCAAGCAACTCATTATCCCAGGCTGGATGGGGCTCTGAGCACCTGTTGGAGCTGTAGGTATCCCTACAGGGAGTGGAACTAGATGGCCTTTAAGGGTCTCTTCCAACACTCATGACTCTATAGTCTTATATAAGCTAGAGAAAAAATACAAAGCAGGCAGGAGTGACCAGAACTTGCAGGGGACATATGGGCAACAAGTTAGAAGAAACCAACAGGGAAGAGCTTAATACCACTAAACTCCCTAGACCTCAATCACCTCCATCGAGCCAGCATAGGGCTGCAGATGATGCCTGACACATCTATAAACACTTTTCACCTGCTAAGCCACTTCTGTTTCTGCTCAGTGATACAATTGCAGGGTTTAAGGAAGGGTCATACTGGAACAAGTTGGTGAATGTTGTTGATTGGTACCCAGAAACTAGTGTCACATGGACAGCAGCATCTTCTGCCCCCTGCAAACAGAAGCAAAGAAAGCATCAGGAAAAAGACTGAACCAATAAAAGAAAAATAATTATTTCCTATGTTCGTGCATCTCCCACACCCAGTAAGTCAGGCACATGGTGTTCCCAAATTTGTATATGCATTAGACTTGCAATCTGTTGGTGTTTCTGACTGCTCCACTCGGTTTCATAAATCAAACACTGTTGTTAATTAGGCTGGTCTAAACTGTAGGTGGAGTCTGGGCTCAAATGTCCCACAGCCAGGACTTGGCTGATGGACTACCATCTGCTTAGGCCAGGGCTATGTAAAAGGCTTGTAGGCTATCACTCAACTGACTGTATCCCAAAAATACGTGGTTTCTTACCCGGGAGGGAACTTTACATTCAATTTGTGTTGAACTTCTGGTATCCTCCAAAACTGGGCAAGGCTGAGATCCAAACAACACCAGGTCTACCCCTTCCAGACCAGTCCCTCTGAGAGCCACTCTCAGTCCTCCTACAAAACCAATTATTTTTAATTACATGAAAGATGTGGAATAGTCTCCTTATCATGCAGAAGATGCTTAATTACTAGGTGACTACAGAAGGGAGTCTGATCTGGGGATGATCATCTTCCACCTTGCTTTGCCCTAAGTTGCCTCTTTCACCCACGATCCTTCTTCTCTGTTATTCACCCTTCCTGTCTATTACTTGAATTCTGGTCCACGATACACAAGAGAACTGTTTAATTCTCAGTTTGTCTTTTAATGACATACTTATTTAAGCCAGCAAGGTCTGGTCTGTGATCTCACACCCAACCCAAGAATGAAATCAGAAAGAAAGGAAGGAGCACTAAGAACAAAAAATGAGCTTGACACAGCAGGTGCTTTCACAGTTCAAAAAGCTGCCAAGCACCCTGCTGCCAGAAAAGCCTCAAGCGTGAGATTAGGAAATTTCACATAGATGGGAACTTGGCAGAGCTTGGGACTTTGCAGAGTCGTGAGGAAAGTTAGAGGGCTCTCTAAACCGTCAGAGAAATCTGGAAGTATCTCCTAGGATTTCCCTAACTGGAAGCAGAGCTGGTAAACAGCAATCAGGTACTCTGGCGGGAAGCTCCTTCCATTCAGAGGCCTGGAGCAGCTCCTGTGAGGAAAGGTTGAAGGAACTGGGCTTGTTTAGCTTGGAGTAGAGATGGCTGCGGGGAGACCTCATGGTGGCCTTCCAGTGCTTGAAGGGAGCCTATAAACAGGAGGGGGAACGGCTGTTTGTGAGGGTGGATGGTGATGGGACAAGGGGAATGGTTTTAAAGTGAGACAGGGGAGGTTTAGGTTGGATATGAGGAGGAAGTTTTTCCCCCAGAGGGTGGTGAGGCACTGGCACAGGTTGCCCAAGGAGGTCACCACTGGGACCAATGATATTTTGACAAGCTCGATCTGATGCATCAAAATACAAAATGTTCCCAGCCTCATAGAATTGTATGAATTTGAAGTGACCTTGAAAGGTCACCTAGCACAACTCTAGTCCAAGTCATCCCCAGCAACACTAAGTCAGAAATAGGAGTATCTCAAAACTGAAGCCACTTGGCTCCCATGATTGTTGCCAGATAAGGAGACTCAGATTTAGAGTACGGATTCCATGCGTGTTGTTTCAAGACTAATGCTCTTAAGTTTTGATGTCTACACTTATATCTATATGCAATGAAATACTGCATATGTGCACTTTACGATAAGATTGAAGAGAGGTATTTTAAATGGAAGAAATTAAAAACACAGATGGAAGCTGTAATTCTTTCCAATTATAAACGTTCAAGGCATATGTAATGTAAGATAGCATTATACTTGCTTTCTTTTTAATGAGTGACAGATCACTGTAATTTGGAGAGGAGTCATATTGTCATGGAAGAAAATGAGAAGAAAGAACTAAGCACTAAAACTTGTCCTTGTTTTTTTTCCTTTGTTCTTCATATGAATTAGAGTGAGTCTCAACCCGATATGATGTTCATTAGGGAAAACAAATAGGAAAGAAAAGGACAAAGATGCATCCCAACAAGAAGAGAGGTGACTGGTGTCTTAATTGTCACCTTAAGAACTCACACATTCTTTCAAGTCCATCCCATGTGTCAGCCAATATGTTCACAGACAACAGTCCCACTCTGCCAGTTACTCCACAGTGACCAAATATGGCACAGTCCAGCTTTCTAAGCCACGTGGTACCAGCATGACCAATACTCCTGCTCTGTGATGTGCGTTAACACGAACTCTAAATGGCTCACTAACAGAGCTAAGAGGTTTGCAAACAAAATCTGGGTAAACTTCTATTGACAGATGGATGACACATCATACCATTTCTAGGTATATTCCTAGCTGCTTGAAAATAAGTTCAGCCGTTTTACAGCTAGGCCAGATGAATTCTGACACTTGTAATACATCAAAAAGATATAGGAAGATGAGCCATGAAACTCTGGTACCCTTCTCAGTTGATGGAAGGAACATACCTGGACTTAAATTTACTACTCATGAGTAAAACTGCCAGGGGATGTGTTGGTTGACCTCACAGACAACCCAAGAAAGATGTCATTTTTGCAAGAAATTTGCCCCAGTACTTTGTGGTACACACTGTATCCCCAGCTGTATTATGTTTTCTTCTATCAGACAAAGACCTTGGTAGAGGAAATGTGATAGAAAAAAACAAATTGTGAAAAGCAAGACACAGAAAGCAGACATCCCCTCAGAGCTCATCTGACATTCAGACCTACCAATTTCTGATGCTCTGGGAGGTTCAATGGCAACCAGCCTGGGCTCAACTCTTAGGAAGATGCCTTCTCCTGTGCTGGCATTGAGTGCAAAGCCATAAGGCCTCACTAGTAATGTCAGCTGGTGGACTCCAAGTGGCAGCCTCTCCATCACGCAGACCACTCTGGTTTGATCTGACATTACGATGTAGCAAGTCGTGTTCTTCACCCGTACCTGCAGGGTTGTCTTCTCCTCAGAGAAACCAACTCCCCTGATAACTACTGTGGCCTGGAATCCGTCATCTGAAGGAATATAATCAAATAAGCTCATTAATTTTGGAGCATCAATGCACAGGATTTATTTCCAAGCAACAGGTAAGAGCTTCGATCAACTTCATGAACATATATTGGAAACCACAGCACTGTTGATCTTCTCATTGCCATCCATCATGCCTATTCCTGCACGCCCTTGCCCAGCTACTCCTCTTTGTGCATTTTTATTAAAAATAAAGGTGCTAATAGACTTGGTGCTGCCTTTAGCACCAAGTTTATTGCTGTTCCTCTTCCCTTTGAGCCTCTAATATCTTGCCTCTGCAAAACTGTGTCAGTGCTACATACTTCAAGACTCGAACTCATCAGAAGTGCTGGATTTGGAAATACAATTTCCCTAAAAACAGAAGTTTCCAAAAGAATACACACATCAGCATTTGGCAGACCTTTCCCATAGCCATCTCCCCCCCACACACTTTGTGCTGACCCAAAGCCCCATTACCTGCTGAATACTCCACATCACTGACTAAGGGTGTCACTTCCTGGCTGAACTGGAAAGAGCAGGAACCAGAACAGTTTGCTGGGACATCATTCACCACCACCACCACCTGGAGATGGAGAAGAAAGTTATTCTGAAGTGGTGTTTTCTAAACCCACAGCTGTTCAGCACTGGCACAAGTTTCATTGCATGGCTTGCTAGGGTTTATCTTAGATAAAGCAGCACATGGTTTTGGAAGCAGCCCATCTCACCTCTCTGAAACCCACAGCTCCTCTTCTTCCAGTCACCCCCTGAAGACCCCACTTGCCATACCCCAGTTCTATCCATCCCACTTTGGGAACAAGGCTTTTAACACCTTGTAATGCTAATTATAACTAATCTCAGATTGCTCAGCAAGCACCTCTCAATTTTTATTTCCTCACGGTTCATGCTAAATCAAGACAGCTGGGCTGTAACTTCGAGAACTAACATCAGCTTCCCTCTCAGAAGACTCAAGTGGCAAAGCACAGGACATAGAAGAGCCCTCTTGTTTTCTCTCACAGGCATTAGGTGTGTGCCAGGAGGGTACACCACTACCTACAAATAACAAAAAAAAAGTAGCTTCCAAGAAAAGAGAAAAAGAAATTAAAAAAGCAGGATGACCTAACCACAGGCGCTGCTGAAGCCCAGCAGCAGGGCTTTGAGCACATCCAGCCTTGCACAGTTCTCACTGCAGCACCCTGCAGTCTTTGCTGGAGGCGAAGGCAGCCGTGGGAATCTACCTGCAGCACATCTGTCTGCTCAGCAGATCTGTTCAGCCAAGAAGCTTTACTTGCTCCCTTTTTCTTACAAATCAAGAATTGAGATCCAGAGATTGAAGGACCTGCCCAATCCACACACTAATACCAGGCATCCTGTTCATTTTACCCAACAGCATAGAGGCTGGAATGCTGCAGATAAATACAGCATCAGTCCCAACTATGATGGCAGCACTACAGGACCCAGCAGGGGTGGGATGCCAGGGAATGTCAGTCCCTGAGCACTGCCTCCAAAGAAATAAACTCTTCTCACTTGCAATAGCTCCTAAGGAAGGTATTGCTCCACAGAAGAGAGAGCATGATCCGACTGCTTTATGGGGAATCACAAAGCAGATCTCTGAAATGATTTAGCAGCAGGACTGAGTACCTGAAAACCAGCCAGACTCCTGACCTACAGGACCCAGGTGAACCAGTAGGAAATGTGGCACAGCGTTAACCCACCTGTGTTTTGTTATTGGAGGTAGCAAGCATGTCCCCAAATATTGGCCCAATAAAGACACCCCCATCATAGACCACACGACTGGAAACAGCTGGCTTCAGACCACTGAGGTTTTCAGCAGAGACCTGGTGAAGAACAAGGATGTCAGATTCTTGCTCTTTTCCAACCAGTGTGATGTATGACCATTCCCACAGCTCCTATACACAGCTGCTATAAGGTGGGAAATAGCTCTTGGAAATCTGTTCTTGAGCTGCTTCTATTGCTTCTGTCTTCAGATCTGAGTCTTCATTTCCCAAGTCTGCATTTCTTCAAGTCTGCACAACATTTTCCCAACCCCACCCTGAGCACAGGACCCCATTGCTTCTTGGAAGCTAAATTCACATTTGTAGGATACGAATACACAACAGAATAAAATTTCTTCACATGGGAGAAAGAATTTCAGTCTGTGCCTATATTCAAAGCAGACTGTTCTACCTGAAGCAAAACTTTAACTTCTATGGTTGGACTCAATGATCTTCAAGGTCTTTTCCAACCTGAGTGATTCTATGATTTTAGTATGATCAACCTCAGGATGGGAGATAGAGAAACAGATCTCCCTCTGACACCTTAGAGAATCAGACATTAACCCAATGTGAATAAAAATTCCTGGAAAAGACAAATTTTTGGTACAGAAATTATACCACAATCTAATCTGCAATTAAGCAACTGCTGTTGTTTAATCTCCCACAGGTGCTTGCATGAAAGGAAACTGAGAGAATGAATCGGCCACGACAAAAGGCAACAAATGGGGTCCAAAGTGGACATCACCAAAAGAAATGACCATACATTGATAACATTGGGCAAGTCCCCAGCTTTTGCTCTCCAGGTGAGAGTCCAGATGCTTTCATAGCAAGTCTCTGAGTCTTTGGTCACGATGAAGTCACTGGTGTTGAAGTATGGGGCTGTAGAACTGTCTGTGTTGGTTTGCAGAAGCCTGCGGAGCTGGTGGGAGGAGATGTGCACGGAAACACCTGCAAAACACAAAGCCGTGGATATCGTCATCCCTATGAGAGCACATCTGCCTGCTCACAGAAAATAAAGATGTTTTCATTTTTCATACAAGGTTGTGATGGTTTAAACCTCTGTAACTGCAAGGAAAAAAAAAAAAAAAAAAAAAAAAAAAAAAAAAAAAAAAAAACAGCAGGGAAAAGTCTAATGGATTCCAAATGCCATTATTAAATAACTAAGAAAATCTAGCAAACATTCTCCAGTTGATCCTGTTTCACCAGAAAGCTAAGTCAGGGATATAGAAATGATGAGGGGCCTGGAGCATCTCCTGCATGAGGAAAGCTTGAGAGCCCTGAGGCTGTTCAGCCTGAAGAAAAGACTGAGGAGGGATCTTATCAATGCTTATCAATATCTCAAGTGTGGGAGTCAAGTGTGTGGGGCCAGGCTCTTTTCAGTGGTGTCCAGTGACAGAACAAAGGGCAGTGGGCACAAACTGGGACACAGGAGTTCCACATGAACACAAGGACGTGATTCTGTAATACTTTTCATACTTGGCAATCTAAATATTTGGAAGGCATAATATTTCACTGTGCATGTCATTTTCCTTCAAAAGAGACAGGCCAGAAACTTCCTAGATGAAACTAGATAGTTCAATCCCAAAAAACAGCAAATCATATCTTATTTCTTCTGACATAAGTACCCATGGGCATCCAATGCTACAGAAATAATAGATCTCAAATGATTCATTAAAAAAAAAAAAAAAAAAGCACAGGCTACCCAGAGAGGCGGTGGTGCCCCATCCCTGCAGACAGCCAAGGTCAGGCTGGATGGGCTGTGAGCACTGGTGGAGCTGTAGGTGTCCCTGCTCAGTGCAGGTAGTGGGACAGATGGCCTTGAAGGGGCCCTAACAACTCTAAGGATTCTCAGATAAACGGATTACAATTTTTTAAAAGGGGGATCTCCAAAGCAAGGCAGTAGGGAGATAGCCTGCTGCAGAAGTACCTTAAGCAACAACATGGAGAAAAGTAATTTCGTTATTAACAATCCCATAGCTCACATCCAGAAATACTGCCCTGCGTATAATCCTTAACTCCTGTCTGGAAGATGATCAGATGCAAATGCGCAACTACCACAGTGTGTTTGACTTGTCTGCCTGTTCCCTGAGCATTTCCAGGGCTCAATGTTCACAAATTGTAGAATCAAAGAATCACCAAGGTTGGAAAAGACCACTGAGACAATGCAGTCCAACCATCAACCCACCACCACGGTGCCACATCCTCAGCAGCACGAGGAAAATCTGGTGGCAGGACAGGGACCAGGTACTTGGTCACTCTTAACAATTTTCCATGACAAGTGCAGGAGAAATGAAACGTACTGGCTGTAGATCCTTTGTACCTCAAGATCTGCCAGGTTGCCATGCTTTCCCTTTTGTATTTGCCTTAGAGCAAAGGCAAGTCCTTTGTGCTTTGTGTGATCTGTGCTCACACCGTGCCTTACTTGATATCACTGTGCTTCCCAGGCGTATGCAGAAGGTCCCTCCAAGAGGTGGAGATGACACCTGCAGCCTCTGAATGGTGACGCTGACTCTCACATCCTCCGTGGAGACGTAGAGGTGGCCGTCCTCCTCAGAGCCCTCGCAGAGCACTGCACCTCTGTGTGAGAGAGGGCAATGTCAAAGCACCAGTGGGCAGAGCCTCCACTCAAGAGAGCCTGGATGTAAGGACTCCTAAAAGACCCATGGAGAGGATGGTCACTCGTCTAACAGACTCGGGTGCTTCAGTGATGTGGGTATTGCACACAACAGAAAGTGATGGAAACTTTTTTTTTTTTTTTTTTTTTTAAATAATTGTGATGGAACAAAGAGCTCAGGCAGCACCAAGCACATGGGATTCCTGCCCCAAAATGGGAGCATTTTAATGCAAGCTGGGCAGCTACAATGTGAAGCTTCCCTGCTTCAACCTTCCTGAAGACACAGAATCACAGAAAGGTTTGGGTTGGAAGGGACATCAAGGATCATGAAGCTCAAACCCCCCACCACAGGCAGGGCCACCAATCCACATTTCATAGCAGCCCAGGCTGCCCAGGGCCCCATCCAACCTGGCCTTGAACACCTCCAGGGATGGACGGGGCATCCACAGCCTCTCTGGGCAGCTGTTCCAGCACCTCACCACTCTCTCTGTAAAGAACTTCTCCCTGGCATCCAACCTAAACCTTCCCTCCCTCAACTTCAAACCATTTCCCCTTGTCCTGCTGTTATCTACCCTTTCAAAGAGTTGATTGCCCCCCCCCCCCGGTAAGCTCCCTTTAGGTACTAAAGGCTGCCATGAGGTCACCCCGCAGCCTTCTTTTCTCCAGGCTGAACAAGCCCAGCTCCCTCAGCCTATTTTCGTAGAGGAGATGCTCACTGCAAGCAGAGTTTGCTTTTTCATATTAGAAATCATCCAAAGCCTAATTTTCCATAACTTAAAATATTTCCCACCACGCCAATAAAATTCTCTCCCTTTCTTTCTCCGCCAAGAAAAAAAGGACTTTCTGTGGTACAGCGATGCCACCGTGTGGTTAAGCGCACAGAGAACAACTCATGTCTCCCAGCTCAGCCGAAATCCTGCAGAGCCAATTTCACGAATCTGTATCTCAAAGGAGCACTGGATCTTCTGTCTGACATGCAGCAGCCAGTTTAGAGCACAGCACTTTTAGATCATACTCCTCCTGATCCCAGGAAGGTGCATTAAAGCACCGCACAGCATGTGCTCAGTTAAGGAAAAAACAGTTTGGTTTTGAAAATACCCAAAGAGCAGCACACCCATTTTTAAAGCTTGTGATCATTTCCATCTTCTATCTACCTGGAGTCAGCATCACACCTCAATTTCTCCTACACCTCCCTCTGAGATGCAGAACTAAACCCTTCTTCCTGATGAGAGGGACTGTAATCAATTTATCTCTTAATCCTCTTTTCTGATAAGCTGAACACATCGAGCCTCCTACACCTTTCCCTCCAAGGCATATTCCTCAGTTCCATAATCATGCTTATGGCTTTCTTTCCCAGTGCTTCTAAAGCCCTTTGACAAATGCACTCAGTGCTGCATGTAGCATTCCAATGCCAGCCTCATAAAGGCTGCACACAGAATTAAAAACATCCCTTCTCCCTCGATTGCGCCTCTACTTAAATGCAAACCTCAGACATCTCCCTTCATTCTCATCCTTGTCTTCACCATTGGTGGTTTGTGCCAAAATACCACACCTGACATTGGTGATTACACTCTGCTTTTCAAGGTGAGACTTTTAGACAAATCCTTCTATGCTGTGCTAGTTCATAGAATCACAGAATCATCAAGGCTGGGAAAGACTTCCAAGATCATCCAGCCCAACCATTCACCTACCTCCACTAAACCACATCCCCTCAGGACAACATCTAAACATTGACTTTGGGGTGAATTAACCGAGCTGAACCAACTGCTCACAGAGGAAGGGTTAGAGGTTGCATCATTCCAGTCTCTATCTTGCATTGGTCCTGGTCCCCTCAGGTCATTCCCTACTCAGCAGAATACAGAAGCCCTGTAAAAGTTGGATTCTTTGCCAGTTTGGCCCTTGAAAACTGTTCTCTGATCTGTTTAACCCGTGCTTCTGCCTCAAATGTATAGGGGATAAATGTATACATGTATTAGGGGACTGAGAACAGAAACCACCTCAGTAAACAAGCACAGAAGGTGGGCCTCCATTGCTCAACATGGCAACTGGTGTCAGAGTTACTGCAAGAGAAGGCCTTGATCTCCATGAAGGGCTAAGGTTTCCCTATAGCCCAACATCCTTGGTAGGGACTACTGTGCATTTTACAGCTACAGAAATGGTGAAGAGCCTGGGGCATCTCCCTTCTGAGGAAAAGCTGAGTGTCCTGGGGCTGTTCAGCCTGGACAAGAGAAGGCTTGGAGGAATTTTATCAATGCTTATAAATAAAGGGTATTACGTGGATGAGACCAGGTTCTTTTTGGTGGTGCCCAGTAAGGACAAGGCATAAACTGGAATATGGCAAGACTGGATCTTCTTTACTGTGTGAGTGACAGCAATGTCAGAGGCTGTCCAGAGAGGCTGTGCAGTCTCCTTCCCTGGAGGTATTCAAAATCCATCTGGACACTTTTCTGTGCAACCCAGGGAAACTGCTTTAGCAAGGGGTGAGCTAAATGATCTCCAGAGGTTTCTTCCAATCCCCACGATTCTGTGATATCCCAGGGCATGTGGAACACCTTTAGTTAGGCAACTGACAGCCAATCACACAATGGAACCTCAACACCAGAGACAGATACCCTCATTAAGACACCTACAATGCATTTCAAGTTATGTCCACCCATTTAGGAGCTTGAAAACATTGCAGACATTTTAGGGAAGAGGCAGCTCACATGCATTGTGGACATCTTAGTGAAGCTATCTGAGCAGAGCCTGAACAAAGAGAGGAAAATGCCAAAGGGAGTACAAGGATTTCTACACTGGACCAGACTTACTCTGCACAGCCTCTGAGATGATAAAGGGCTCCATGGGAATTCATAACGATTATTACGGGATATGAAAGAATCACACTGTTCCTACCTTAGGGAGAGAAGAGGCAGACTTGCACCACAGCCAGACACCAGCCAGGACACATTGTAAGTAGGAGAAGACCCCACCACAGTTACTGCTTCTATTATCCGCCCACCCAGCCGACGTGGTTTGGGATCCCTCTGAGAAACTGAAAGGAAAAAGAGCATCAGCATCCACCAGAGTCAGGAGAACTGATGTAATCACGCCTGGGTTATTTCAATTTTAGAGCCGGTATCTTGTTGGTTTGGGGAAGAGGTGCTTTTTGTTTGAGCAACAGCATTCAAGAGTTACATTTACAGAAATATTTCCAAATAAAACAAGAGTGTTGATGTTTGGCAATTTGTTTTTTATATATTTTTTTTCAAAAATTTAAAAAAAAAAAAAAAAAAAAAAGATTTGTGCCTGTTATGGAACAGCATTCCCCTTCAAAATAGTTTTAACTGGCTCTGTCATTAAAGCTTTCTATGAACGAACATGGAAACATCCAGGTTCTGGATGCCCCATCCCTGCAGGCATTCAAGGCCAGGCTGGATGTGGCTCTGGGCAGCCTGGGCTGCTGGTTGGAGACCCTGCACATAGCAGGGGGTTGGGACTGGATGAGCATTGTGGCCTTTGCAACCCAGGCCATGCTGTGATACGATTCTGTGACTGCAACATTCACAGGAAAGAATAAATGGGTTCCTTTACCAGTCACAGCTCTGTCTGTGATGATGACTTCATCAAGGTAGAACAACCCAGCGGTTTCCTTCTGCTGGATGCTCAGCAAGTCAATCTGATGTACAAACACCGGGGTGTTGATGAGAAGGTCCTGGAGAGGCACAGAGCGACTCACACAGCCTGTCCAGAGGTCAGTGCAGGAGAACATCCAGCTGGAAGACAAAGTGGTACAGCCTTTGTTTTATTTCTGGGTAGTTACAGTGAATGAATTTGGAGATGAACTCAGATGATGCTATTATTACCTGCATACAACATCTGATCACTCAACAAGTCTCTCTGGAAGATATAAAGCATTAGATCCCTGCTTCAGCATCCTCCTCTACAGAGATCAATACCAAGCTTAGGCCCCTTGAAAATTCCAGACAACTAATCAAGGTTCCTATTTCTTTCCATCATGTAGTCATGTCACATGAACCCCCCTCCTGCTTTCCAGAGGTACACACACAGCCCACACTCAGCCTTACAGAACACAGAAAGAAATGGAAGGACCCAATCGATAAGCATAGCATGGTGACCTGCAGGTAATCCAGGAGGCTCCTGGGATGCATCAGGGATAATTTCTTGAGCCAGGTAATAGACAGCCCCATCTAGGGGGATACAGTACTGGACCTACTGCTCACCAGCAGCAGTGAACTGGCTGGTGACATCAGGACTGAAGTTTGCACTGGGATGTGCTGGTCAAACTGGAGAGCAAGAAGAACATGCACAGGCAGTGGAAGCATGACAAGTATCCTGGGAGTACAGGGATGGGGATGCTGCTAGCCTGTTTGGGACAGGGTGAGGAAGACAAAGGCCCAATCCAGAAATGTGAGGGATGATTATCCCTGCAGACAGCCAAGGTCAGGTTGGACGGAGCTCTGAGCACTGATGGAGCTGTGGGTGTCCATGCTCAGTGCAGGGACTTGGACAGATGGCCCTTAAAGGTCTCTTCCAAGTCAAGCAATCCTGTGATTCTGTGAAAGCTAAGATTCCAATTTCACTTTCTGAAGTTCTTCAGATTGCTGGTTTGGATTTTATTATTATTATTATTATTATTATTATTATTATTTGTTTGCTTAAGATGTTTTCTTAAGATGTGCCTGCCCCCAGCTTCACACTGCCCATAGTGCTCCCCATCAGTGGCTTTTTGCACCCATATATTCTAGCTGAAAAACAGAAAGTCAAGAGCTACACCAACTTTCTAATGGTACCACAAGTCCCCTGGAAAAAAAAAACAAAAAAAAAAAACCACAACTTCATTATTAAATTCCTGGTATTTTTTGCTAACTAGAGACTGATCAAACTCTCCAGGCCAGTGTACATTACTATGGTAAAATAGTAATGTGCCTATCTCTTCATATAGTCCTCAAAAACAACAGAAGCACATTCCAGGTATGTCAGCACAGGGACAGAGCATCCATCAGTTTGCCCCATCTGACAATTCATTTTGCACAGAATCACAGAAACACCAAGGTTGGAAAAGACCTGTAAAATCATTCAGTCCAACCATCATTTTAGACAAACAAGAACTTGCTGCTCCCCATTCTCCCAGAACACCCTCTTACTTTGGAAAATGTCATCTCTGTGCACTGTGTCTGGATACCTTGTGTCACTGCCATCGAAATCCCACTGGCAGGTGAGGTTTCTTTCCACTGAAGATAAGGAAAGGTTGGTGTAGGACACTGAGATATGAAGGACGTTGCTCATGTGGCCTTTATGTGCAAAACAAACCTGCAAAGAAAATGAAGAAAAATGTTTTCACGTAAACAGAGCAGTGTTTATAATTACAATTTACTCTGCAAGAGCAGGCACTTACATGTGTGTACTCAGTAAGGTCGTATCTTTGTAGAGATGATGGAGAAGCTTTCACCAGCTGGCTTGGGCTGCGAGCACTGAACCTCCCACAGAAGGGCTCTGTTCCATAGACAACACGTTCTGTGGTGACAGAGTTTTCTGTACCTGAAGGAAAAAACAACAGGATGGGAGGCTTACAAAGGCTTCAGAGAACAGGTACAGTCAAAGTTTTCATGGAAATGACAAAAATAGAGGTCCAAAACAATTGTATCTAATAGTTCTGCTCCTCAGTGTTCTGCCTAGGTAAGTTATGAACATTCACAGGGCATTGATCCTTAGTTTAAGGCAGGATAGATCACAGAATTGCTGCAAAAGACCTCAAAGATCATCAAGTCCAACCACAACCTGAGCATGCTACACTAATCATTACATCCCAATCCTGACCAGAAAAACCTTGTGGAAAATGCTACCATCTTAAGCCAGATAGAGTACGACCGATTGAAACCACTTTTCCTTCTCAAAAAACACTCAGGCAAAGTTAGAGATTGATACGTTTCAGCAGCTGAGAATCTGCCCTCACTTTTTCGACTTCTGTTCCACTGAGTTATCAACCTTGTTACCAAAAACCTGCTAGGATTTCTCATTTCTAGTGTAAAAGAGGCTTTTTCCTACAGCAGACACTGATAAATCATCTTTTCTGTCAAAATGAGAGAAAAAAAAAACCCTGCCATTTGAGGTCAGTAGTCTTAAATATATAAATAAAGAGAAAATACGTAAAGGAGGCAACCATGATTCTTGACACAAAGGGTGTTGGAGCTGTTGACATCACTGCTGGTAGATACATTGAATATAGTGACACCCATGGGAAAAAGCATGCTCACAAAAGTCATAGAGCTGAAAATACTTCATAGAATTGTAGAATCATCAAGGTTGGAAAAGATCTCACCCGGTTCAATCATCCACCTACCACCAATGTTGCCCACTCACCCACGTTCCACTGGACAACATTTCTTGAACACCTCCTGGGATGCTGACCCTACCACCTTCCCTGGCAGCCTATTCCAGCGTTCGACCACTATTCCAAAGAAGAATTCTTTCCTAATATCCAGTCTGATCCTCCCCTGGCACAACTCTTTTGTTGGCAAGATTGGAGCACTGAGATCACATAATTAGACAAAAAACATCCAAATGATGTTTCTGTTTTTTTGCCTAAAGCTTCCCTCTCTCTCCAGTTTAATTAATTCCTTTCCTCTGCTGAGATGAGTCAGTCACCAAACATACATATTCCTGGCTGGGTCCTGTTCTCTCTGTCTACACTGAATACAAGGATGTACTGTGAGGTCCCTAGGCAATCATTGACTTCCTGGCATATTTTACTATATTTTACTGCTATCAGAGATATAAATTGGAATGAGTTTCTGATGTAATACTTTAGTATCAGGGAAAAAAAAAAAAAAAGTATTTTTATTATTATTATTTATATAACACTTGCCTGAATGTGAAGCACAGCACAGATTTTCACTTTTTCAGTCATTGGGAAGCACCAAAAGCAAAAGACTCATCATCAGGCTATAGCCTGAGCTGTCGCTTTGGGCTGCTCCAGATCTACTTCCCCAGCACACATTATGAGACATGAATAATTTCACATGCCCAAAGATTTGCCTTTTCTGCCTGTACTCCTAATGCTTCCAACACTGAAACATAACCTGCTCTGATCAGCTTCTTGCTGTATGATTTTGTCACGGAAATTATTGCAGAAAGACTCTCATTAATACATCAATCACGTTTGCAATATTAGTTCTATATAATATGTCTCATTAGAATAAATACAAATAAATCCAGTAAAAGAACAAAATTACTTCTGTTGAAGGTTTTGAGTACATTTACATCAGAAAATGACTCCCACATTAAATACTTATTTGTTACATTACTACCTTGTTTCTCAAAGCCATCACGGAAGAGTATTTTAGCAGAAGTTGGCTCAATGTCACACCCAACTGAAAGAAGTTCCTCTATTGCTGCTTGGACCTTTAAAAACAAAAAGTGAGAAGTGCTCACAGTACAGCGATGCCTGGCTCATTCCAGTAGAGCTTCCACATTGCCACAGCTGCATGGATTCTACTCAGCTCAGTACAGACAGAGCCTGAACTTCCAGGTCTAAAATCCTTTAGGGTGAGACACTTACCTGAAGAGCAGTGGAATTTGTGTGGATCATTCTGCGGGGTGCATTGCTCCAGGAGATACTGAACCATCCCGTACCAGACACAGTCAGCATCTGCCAAGCGAAGAAACAAACAGATGAGAACAGGTACGATTCTCACAAGGAGGTCAAGTCTGCTATGTGGATTTTCTACCAAGGAGGAACTAATAGCAAACATATTGCCCTTTCAAAGCTTCTGTAATAAATTTAATAATAAAGAATCCCTTCTTAAACTGTGCTTGCTCTCCATGGACTCTCCTGACACGTGCCTGGGGGTTCCTGTTTCCAAATTAACAGGAGCACGAGGGATATGTGACCTGCATGGACGGACTGATAGCCACAGATGGTCCTGACCACAGCCCTGAGGTTGCTCAGAGCTGTGGTGCCCCAACCCTGGAGGTGCTCAAGGCCATGGATGGGTCCTGGGCAGCCTGGGCTGGTGGAGGGCACTCAGCCCATGACAACGTGGTTGGAATTAGATGATCTTTCACATCCCTTCCAACCCAAGCTATTCTAGGATTCTATGACAACTTCCACACTATTGAGCACTGAAAGCTGAAAGTTTATATCACCCAATTGCAACACGGAGCTGATCATAAACCCTTTGAGTGTGCTGTTAACTAGTGACAACTAGTGAAACTACCCCAAACTGTCATGAATTAGCATCAAGAACAAAGTAACAAGCAAGGCAAAAGCAGACTGCACTTTACACATGGGCAAATTATAATGTACCATAAAAATACCCACCTGGCAGTGAGTGTGAAAGTCACAAACACCTTCAGCTGCGTGGCAGTATTTATCTATGAAATCAGCAGGCCAACAAAAAGTGGGAACGCACTGCCATGCGTAAGTGACAACATCTTTACCATTAGGATCTATCCGAGCCCATTGCATCAGGGTTAGTCTACATCCCATGAAATTCTTCAGGCTAAAAGGGACCTCTGGAGGCCATCTATGCCAAAGTCCCTGTCCTACAGGGGTCAAGTACCCAGCACTGACCTGTACATCTGGAAGATACAAGGCACGAGCCCAAATTTCATGTCTCTCAATGTAGTAGTTGTTCACCACCTGGGGATTCAGCCAGGTGTTGTGTATCTGGACTCCAACTCTCATCCCATTGCTGGGTGCCTTTCCATGATGCAATGCTTCCAAGTAGTACCTCAGGCCAGCAGTTAGCTCAAATTTCTGGGATTTTGGCCGCCAACTCTCGCTCCAGTTCTTCACCCACTTTCCAGACCATTCCAAATTGCCAGCTGGGAGAGCAGCAATTCTCACCTGTGTCCAGATGAACCAAATCACTCATAATTTCACAATACCAAAACACTGTACATTCAGCTCCAAAACCAGAGCTGACAGCAGTGGCTTGATGTTTCAATACATTCTTTCCTATTCTACAGCAAAAAGCCATCACCTCAAAGATCTTTGATTTAGGGTTCAATAACATAAACAAGACAATTCTTATGGTTGTCCATAAAAGCTCCACTAACAATTCTTCGTGTAGATTTTCATAGATGGCTTCAGTTCTCTAGCTCACAAGCCTAGAACACAGATGAAAATGTCTGCAGGAAAAGACATCTGAAGACTCTAGAGACAATGGCATACGTTTCATGAGACAAATGGCCCATAGGGCCAGGTGTAAAACGTCAAATAACAGCACAGAAAGTGTCACTCTGCAACAGATGCATAATAGGGGCCAACGAGGCAATCCGTGCTGGGGTAATCCCCCACTGGAAATGTCCTTAATTAATGCCCTTCCCTGTCACGGCTGCTTTATTTTTCTCCCTGCTAAGAGTCATACCTTATGCTGTGGGTCTTGGGATGGACTCAAGTACAGAGATGCCGGACCATCTGCCTGGATCCAGAAGGTGTAATTGTTGGTCTGAGGAGCCACAAAAAATCCACGAAGCCTGGAGCTAAGCAAAAGCAGAACACCCATAACATACACAAGAGTTACTGTAGAATCCCCACCACCCAGCACCCAACCTCCACATGTATACTGAGAACATGAAGATAAGCATGGCTTTGTTGTAGGCAACATCTTTTCTATGTGTTTCTTCTCAAGCAAAGTCTTATTTCTCAACAGGCTGGAAAAGGCTCAAAATCCCTCAGGATCAAAGAGGAAAGTACAGAAGTGATAGAAGAATGGAAACATCCAGTGCATTGCAAAGCTGTTCCTAGGCACATCCCAAGAGGCACCAACATGGCTCAAACATCTTCATGGAACTGAGGACAATCTATGGCTGCAGTTGCCAACAAGGGCTATGGATGTGACCAAATCTCCAACCCAAGGCAGCCTCTAAGTAGAATTCCTTCTATCTTGACAGCAATTTCTTTCATGCTATTTCACAGCACATCTAGGCCAAGCAGAACACCAAGGGAAAGCAAAAAAGGGAGGAAGTACTTTGCTGAATATGTTGAGCTTCAAAAGGACCTCAGAGCAGAGGGTTTTCTTTGATTTGTGGGAGCTATGAAGTCAGGCTCTGCTGAAAAGAGCTGTCATGTGTTACTGCTACACCTTACACTATTAAAGGTGACTGCCACAGCTTCATACCCTTTTAAGATCACTGAGTACCTGAAGGACTGCTTTGCTGCAGACAGAAATCTTACTGGGGATTGGGCACTAGGTACAAACTGCCACCTATATCCAGGCCCTGCTTCTGTCAGATCAGAGGCGTCATCCCAGACTTCAAAGAGAAGCCCCCGATTTCCTACAAAGTTAAAAGAGAAGCGTTCTCAGCAGCAGCCAACAACAATCCCAGAGCACATATGCTAGAATTGGTGGTGCAAGGAGGCTAATTAATAACCAATTAATAAATTGGCTCCATCTGTGGGGTACTTTTAATTCATTGTGCCTTGAAATCCCCCACCAGTAAGAACAAAAATTTGCCAAGACCAATCTACTTCCAAAAAAAACCTGACTGCTCTCAGAGGAAGAAATACCAAACTGATCCATAGTCAACAAAAATCGAGCATCATTATGTGCACAGTAATTTCCTACTGCAACATTCTACCCAGGCAACATACCCAGGAGTCTCTACAGCAGCTCTAGTTCCCCATTCTGTCCCCTAAGCATTCATTCATACTTTTCCCCCCTCATTTTTCCCAGCTCTATAGGGCTGACCCATTTGCACCCAGAGGGCTGAGCTTTCAACTTTGGCTTTCCTTGCTATGAACCTAAGATAAACTAGCTTAGTGTTCTGGAAAAACAAGTGTCTTGATGATTTCTCTCTGTTTCTACGCGTGTTGGTCTGTTGGGACTTTTGGTTATTAGAACGCTGTACCTGGCTGGGGGGCACCAAGCATCCTGTTCCTGCCCACAGCCTCAGTGGTGCAGATGATTTGCCGGGGAGAGACACGCTTGACTTTACAGGGGACACCTGGGCAGCAAGAAAAGGAGACAAATGTGCCATAGAGAGTTGGAAATGCATGAGCTCCAGAATAATCAGAGGACCATTACAACTGGAAAAGACCTCCAAGACCACCAAGTCCAACTCCAGCTCACCCCCACCCATGCCCAATGACCACGTCCCTCAGGAGCCACAGCTCCTGAGCACCTCCAGGGATGGTGACACCACCTCTCCCTGGGGCAGCCTGTATCAATAAACCAACTTTCATTTCCAAAAGACAGCAGTGAGTTGCTAGAAGCCTCTATTTGTACTGTCAACCAAGAAAAATCATTCCTTCCCATAGCCCAAATAGACTTTCCTTGATGCTGAGTACAACTCCCATGTTATCACTGCACATGAAGACCAGTTGGGTCGAATGGGCTTTGCATGTTTACAAAAACCCTCGGCTCATTTCTCCTGTTACCTGCAGCAGTGACCTGCACGGGCTCCTCAAAAAAATCCCCCGTAATGGTGAGGTCAGTTCCTCCTGCAAGACTTCCAGCCGCTGGGAACACAGAGGCTATTTCTGCAGAGGAAGGAAAAGGGGGATCTGAAAACAAGCACAGGAAAGATGAACCCCAGCCCTATTTCTGTCAAAGCCAGCAGTGCACTTGCACTCTTTCCAACTGGAACAAACTCCTGTGAATCAAACAGGCTTCACTGATCCTTCACTGCGATTTCGGCAGCCGCTGAGATTACAGCAGGAATGAACCACTCGGTAACTTGGCCACACAACAGGGAAATACCAGAATGCCTGGGCTGTGACTTAGCAGTGACTGCATCTGTCACGCTCAGATTGTAAATACTATCTTCTGTGCTACTGAGGAGCTCTGGAAAGAAAAGTGACATTAAGTGCTTTAATCCTTTTGACCCTGCCCGACTCATTTCCCAGTTTAGCCCATAGGTTTAGGTGTCACTGCACTTTCCAGTTGTCCCACAGGGATGAACGCAGGGAGGTGAACAGATGGTGGATATCTACATTGGGGCTACGAGAATCTTACAGGATCTCCTCTTTATTACAGTCACCCCATTCCACACTGGAAACCTATTTTTCTCTTTGTTGAAGTTTACTCACTTTTCACTCACACATCCTAATTTAAAGAAACTTTTTTTTGTTTGTTTGTTTTTGTTTTTATCATCTGAAAAAAGACTAAAAACATGAGAGAAGCTTGTCCAGATTTACATTTTCTTTTCTCAATTTTTTCCACTTTCATTTAACTTCATTTTGGCAGCATTAACTATTGGCTACTGCAGTGCTGCCTATTGGAAAGTCCTGGCAGACCTCGTTTCTCCAGGTACTCTGCTAACAATTAATTCCACACAGTTACTCCATTTGTAAGTAAGGACATAAAATTACCCTCTTTTACAAAGTGTTTTGAATATATAGGTGAAACAAGTTGTATGCTATAAACAATATACAAAATCCATTTACGTATTGGCTACACTCCTTAAAAGAAAAAAAAGAATAAATTGTTATCTCCTGAACCATGCTCCCAAGATACAGCCTATAAGGTAATTACTATTATTATATTAATTTCAGCCCCTTGACAGGTCAAAACAAAGGCAAACAATGGCAAAAGCATGGTGGGACCTCTCCCCATAGCCAGAGATGTCATGTGGAAGTTATTAAGTGTCTTGGTCCACATCTTTTTAAAATAATAGTGCAGCAATCTGCTGTTCACCAGCCTTTAATCCAGAGCCCAACTCTTGGAGTGACTGAACATCACCTCGCAGCTGGTGAAGTGAACTAGCCTATCCAAAGGCCTACATTACAGGTTTTATGGCCAGCACTGCATTCTTACCAAACAGTATGACATAAGGGGGAAGCTGATATAAAGGCCCTTTGGATCCAACACACCAAGTCTGCTGGTGCTCTGACAATACAAGGAATAACGACAGCACCTCCATTCCAAACCCTGGCTGACTCTCAGATTAGGCTGTCCAAAAGAGTGTTCAAAGACATCCTTAAGAGGACCACAAACTCACTGGAGATTAAGAACACAGCCCATGGCAGCACACCCAACCTCAGCATATAAAGCTGGGATAGCTGAAATTCTTGGCCTGCAGCTTTGTGTAGTCAGCCCACCACAAAACTTACCACACACCAGTAGAACTACATGCTAAAATGAGGTCACATTGGTAAGAGCAACAACCAGGTGTCTTCCTTAGACAACAGTGGCACTGCCATGGCACAGTGCAAGCAGTGGGGTGGGTCAATGCAATACCTGAATGTGTTTGGTACAAGAAAAGCTCCTGCTTGGCACTGATGAGCCAAGCATCTTTGTCTATCACTGACCTGCAAGAGAGAGAGCTGTGTTAGAGATCCCTGGACCTTCCAGTTAGTGCAGACCTTCCTTTGGCAAGGTTGGACACTTTTATTTTCAGTTGGACTTGGATTATGTCTCTTTTGGGCACACAGAGATGCCTTGGGGGAGGAACACACTCCCTTTTCATTCCTAATCTGATGGTCATCTTCTCAAACCAGAAAAACCTCACGTCTAAGTAATGAAACACAAGTTTTGATTAAATTTCACACACTCATCCTGGACTCAGAAATGTAGCTGTGCTCCCATATGAAACTATAGGGGGGAAAAAAAAGAAAAAAAAAAAAGGATCTTTTACTCACTTTCCTTTGTTAAACACTGAGAAGCTGACATTATGGGACCCTAGGGGAGAGAAAAGAAACATGCTTTTATGACAAAAACATGGAGAGCTTTAGTAAGAGCACAACCTACCAAACCTTGTCCAGACATCCTGCCCCCTTTCTCTTCCTTATGCTTTTCTTATAACAGTACAGTTGTGTTGATTTCAGCTGACCTGCTTTCAATTTAAGAAAGAAATTCCTCAATGTGCACCACAAGAGTCCAAAAAATCTTGAAAGTAAAAGCAAAAAAATAAAAATAAACCCAATAATCCCTTGAAACTGTCTGCAAGCCTTTATGTGGTACACATCCATTACTGCTGCATCACCTCAGGAAAGCTCCAGGAGTAGGATTCAACTCACAACTCAAGACATCTAAATTCCTATTCCTACACGTAACTGGGGCTGAATTCAGTGGCCTTATATATAGGTTTCAAGAACCACCCGAAATTCCCTGGGAGTATTGGAGAAATTGCTCAGGATTGACAGATGTGGCACAGGACGTACAGGAGATCCTTCTCTTCCAGTGGAGCGTCTGGAGGCAATATTCAATCACATTTCAACTGAATTGAACACCAAAGTAGGAAGCTTCCAGACTTAGATTATACTACATTGTGTGGATCTGCTCTTACATATCTGAATCTGCAAGCTGAACATCAGGGCAAAAATTCCTTTCAGATCCTGTGGATCCTATCCGACCTCACTTGCCATACCAGGAAGGTGAGAATCTCCTTCAAGATCCCCATTATCTCTTAAGCCCATCATACACAAGATGAAATAAATAACGAAGGAAAAAATAATGGTTCCCCTAGAGCTGCAGGAGTAGCAGAATTATGATCTCTCCCACACACCCCAACACTCTCACCAACCTATGTGGTTCCCTTCCACCCGGCACTGCATGGTTCCCAGTCCTTCTTTTGTCTGAATGGAATAGCTGTGGGGAAACGAAGGGCTTTGATGAGCCTTGGGGGCAAAACAAATCAAACAACAGTGAGAAGCATCTAATCAAAAATGCAAGCTTTCACACCTGAGTTAGTTATGCTCACTTCCCTTTAGAAACAAGGGAGAAGAGACCATCGGCAGCTTAGGTCGATGCATCCCATCACTCCAATTTGCCCCCTTTATCCTTGTTTTGATAAGGTGATCCCACTGCTGACTTGCAGAAATCCCATTTTAAATATGAGCTAGAGCAGAAAGCCTTGGCTTCTTAAACTTGAGAAGGGCAATTTAAACCCATGCCTCTGGAAGGGGAGGACCTACATAGGACAGAGGGAGCTGATGTCTGAGCAGGAGATCAGAGATTGCCAGCAAGATGAGAAACAGCATCAAATGGAAAAACAGCCTCAGGAGGTCAGGAGGATATAATGATGTAATGACTTGATCTGTACAAATTTAAACTATAATTCGTCCAACCACATACAGAACAAGTTGTCTACATCCGTGGTTTTCCCATTTTAAACCCACTCCTTATCAGCAACAGAAAGGATTTCCTGCTTGGGGAATGCAGGCAGCACAGTTGGCACTGAGCTGCAGAGAATGCATGCAGGCTGCTCACAGAAATGCTCTCCTATGGGCAGGGAAACTCTTCCTGATATCCAAGGTCCAACCAGCACCTCCCTTGCTGCACTGAGAGCTGGATCCTCAAAAGCATTTGAACGCCAAATTTCCAAGCAAATCAATGGGATTTTGGTAACCAAACCCTATTCCAAGCCTGGTTTGCAAGGATTTGTGAAGTGATCACACTGCCCATTTCTAGACAGTGGAAGAGTCGGAGGACCAGACCCAGATCAGCACCAAATCTCTGATTTGTACAACTGAGGACCTAACTTTAAAACACAGTCTGCATTGGGGATAGGCAATAAACGAGTATTTCCAGAGATACTGCACACCTCCTCCCACTCTTAAAACTCAACTATACCAGTAGAATAGACTATGGGCTTTTTTTTCCCAGGCAAAAGCTCCCAGAAAAGACAGCACTTTCTGAAGCCTCTCTTAATTGCTCTGCATGCCCCTAGTCTGCAAGTAGGAATGAGTAGCAATTAAGCAAGCTATGCTGGTGCTATATCAAGCTTTGGGAGCCATGGAACAACAAGTTCCATCATCAACAGAACAATTTGCATTTAAGTTCCCCTCCTGGGAGGCAGGAGGAATTTTACAACCCAATAAGAGGGCTCACTGAGAAGCCCTGGCACTGATTTCACTGGCTTTTTCCTCATTTCCTCGTAGCAACAGCATTGCTTTTCCAAAGCTCACAGACACTAAGAGAAGCACACCAGAAAAATATGGGCTGAGCTGTGTTTGCTGTGCCACATTCTCACCACAGCAGCATAGAGATATTGTCCTGTGACTGTGAGCTTTGCACTCAGTGTAGTCCTTCAGGAGTGCAGAGGGTAAGCAGAACAGCATCTGCCTTTTCCTCAGCCCTTTTCCTGGCAGATGTGGTTGCCAAGCCACTCTCCATCATATTTGAAAATTGTCAGGCAAAGTCCCCACTGACTGGAAAAAGGGAAGCATCACTCCTATTTACAAGAAAGGGAGAAAGGAAGTCCTGAGGAGCTACAGGCCAGTGAGCCTCGTATCCGTGCCTGGGAAGATCATGGAGCAGATCCTCCTGGAACACATTATGACTCATGAGGGATGAGCAGGTGATCTGAGACAGCCAGCACGGCTTCACCAAGGGAAGGTCGTGCCTGACCAGTCTGGGGGCCTTTTGTGATGGAATGGTGGCATTGATGGACAAAGGCGAGGCAAGTGTTGTTGTTTATCTGGACTTGCACAAGGCCTTTGACATGGTCCTGCACTACGTTCTTATCTCTAAATTGGAGAGATAAGAATTTGAAGTCTGGACTGTTTGAAGAATAAAGAATTGGTTGGATGGTCATAATCAGAGGGTTGGAACTACAGCAAGCCAGCAGCCCTCACCCACTCTATCTGACTGGTCAGCTACTCACAGTCCTTCTTCACATTATGCCAAAACTGAGAAGTTCACTGAAAAGCCAAGAAAATCTTGATGCACAAGACGTGCTGAGGCCTTACACCAACACAAACCCAAAATAGGTCAACAACTGACATGTTTCCTGCTTGCCCGTCAGCAAAAGAGCAGAGGCTGGTCCATCCATCTCCTTCTGCCACAAGGACAGCTGGTCTAGGGAAAAGAAGAAAGAAAGATGAGACATAAGACAGCTTCCCCAGGGAGGTGACTGAGTCACCATCCCTGGATGTGTCTAAAAACCACTTGGATACGGTGCTCAGGGACACGATTTAGCAGAGGCTTGTTAGAGTTAGGGTAGTTAGGGTAGCATGGTTAGCTTGCAGTTGATCTTTAAGGTCTTTTCCAACCTGAGCAATTCTGTGATTCTATGAAACTGTGATTCTGTTAAAATCAGCAACCAGTATTTTCAAAACAGTCAGGAATTCTCCCTCACTTGTATCTAGCCTTTATTAACCTAGAAAACAGGATGAGCCCAGACTGTTTGTTTGTGTGTATATATTATTTGAGCATATGTAGATTGCTCCAAAAGCAATGCCTCCTATTTATTTCTGTGGAAACTACCACAGCTACAAAGAACGCAATAACACTTTGACAGAGCTAATTCTCAGCTACAAAATGCTAATTTGAACACAATTGCTAGCATTAAGCATGCATTTTCAGTAGAGATGAACAAGAGCCTGCATTCCACGCCCACAAGAATCAGCACCAGCAGAGGTGACCCAGTGTTGTTGTTTCCACTGCTAAACCACACCACCCACCCCTCACTGTGCTCACACCCACTGGTCCATAAACATTTAGCAAGCATCAATGAGTCTCAGTGGGTGCAATTTTTTCCTGCATGGAGGAATTCAGTGAAACACCTTTACTTCATATGTACTTCCATGTCAGATGCTATTCTGTCAGATTGTCCCTCTGCTGCTGTCTGTCACACAGCAATAAAATGCAGTGAGATATTGGTAGGAAGGTTCAAACTCTACTGCCATACCAGCAACATCTGCCTCTGATGTCATAGACCAACATAATAAAATAGGAGGCATTACTTTCAGAGCTGCCTTCATATATATTCTATATATATATATATATATATATATATATACACACACACACACACACACACACACTTCGCCCTGTAAAGCACACTAAATACTGCATGCTCATAAGGATCATGATAAAACCCACCTTCAAGACACCAATGCTAACCTTGGGCAGCACAAAGCATTGACAGTTTGGGTCCCAGATAGACCCTTACCTTCCAGAAGCACCAGGCAGCACAATACAGCACTGGGCTGGTACAGCCACAGTGCTTCAAGATGGAGCCCAGTCATTTCTTTACTTCATCAACAGAAGATATTATAAAGACAGATGACTTGAAAACAGTTAAATTCCTAACATGAAATTCACGTATCCCCACCTAATAGCGGAAAAAACTTCTGCTAGAGAAGAGGAATAAATTCACAGTAATTAGTATAACAAGCAAAAGATGGTAATGTTTCTTGAAGAGTCAACAAGCAATTAAGGCAAATAAGTAATTGAAAACCTCTCGTGAGGTTTTCACTTTGCTAAGATCCACACCTGTGACAGCGCGCTCCCCTTCATTTTCCTCCCTCAGCCTGGCTGTTATGCCCCAGGCCTTGCTCAGGCAGAGAGTGAACACAGTACTGATAACACTGAAGGTCTTGCCAAGACCTGTAATGACCACAGACCTGCCTTAAACTACAGGCTGAAAGAACTGATGGCAGATATGTGGTCAGCATATATCAAACACTACGAGTCAACCATCTTACCCTATCAATACTAAGCAGCCCAAGAGCCCCTTGAGCTCTCCTGTATGGCAGCCAACTGCATGAAAGGATCTCCCCTTGAGTAGGAACACTCTTGGGGTTACCCTTGTGCAAAGATCCCTTGTACCTCACCATCAAGAGGCTCCCTACCAATGCAAATCCTCATTAAATGACTAGAAGTTTAAGATGTTAGCTCCACAAAGGTTACATGTCAGGTTAACTGTGCCCTCAAACAGCTGACCAAATCCATGACTAGGAGTGGCTCCAGCTGCATCTGGCTCCTTTTACCTCCATGTTTCAAGGAGTTCAGAATGCAAAGAGGTCCACTCCTCACCATCCTAGTTACAAAAGTAAGCCCTGTTCAAGTGCTATATTGCACCAGTAAACACATTCCTGCCTCTTTCTTATGAGTGTATAGTTTCCATCTGCAATGCTACTAAGGATGAACAGAAAAATAATCACTGCTGCAAAAATGATTAATTCATCACTGGTCCACTGTATGCTATATAAAGCCTGAAAAGACAAAAGCAATGCTTTTAGAACATCACAAAAAAAAAAAAAAAAAAAAAAAAAGGTTTTTTTCCTCCATCTGAATATGTGTTACTGAGTGGCAGATGGCTCCGGTCAAGTGCAAGTCTCCACCTGGAACATACTTGGTAACACAAACCAAAAATGGGCAAAGTATTCATGTGAAACCGGGATGTAAACCTGCCTGGTGTGCCAAGACTCCAAGGCCATTTCCTTTTTAGCTAAGGGGAGGTCGAGCTGTAAATGAGTAATCCAGCAGTGGAGCACGCAGGCACACCAGCCTTTCTTCCCACAGATAAAAGACTTCACAGGTCCACTGGAGGCAGGTAAAACAGTAATGAATATCAAACAAAAGGATGCTAATGTGTATCCAGTGAGGGCTGATAAATGGGTGCAACAGGTATGGCTGGAATCTGCTCTGGGCTTTCATTCGCAGTGGCAAAGAGCTGAGTTGCTCAGCAAGGAACTTTTCCATTCAACCTAATGGCTAGTTGCAAAAACACAGAATCACAGAATGGCCTGGGTTGCAAAGGCCCACAATGCTCATCCAGTTCCAACCCCCTGCTGTGTGCAGGTCACCAACCAGCAGCCCAGGCTGCCCAGAGCCACATCCAGCCTGGCTTTGAATGCCTGCAGGGATGGGGCATCCACAGCCTCCTCGGGCAACCTGTTCCAGTGAACATTTATTTACTGGTCAAGTTTAAGCTGCTTTCTCTCAAGAAAATTTTTAAAGTCTACCCGCTTTGCTCTGTTGAGTGCAACCCTTGAAGCAGCAGAGAACAAATTCAAACCTCCCTTGAAAACAGAGAAGTGACCAGAGAGGTTTTGAAGCAGTGGAAAAACAAAGCCTTCTGTCCCCAGACACTTCTGCTTTTGTCTTGTGACTCACTAGAGCTTCTCCTTCAAACTAACAGTATTTCTAGAAATGCAAATGGAAGGGAAAATTTATTTAACTTGAAGATTCTGACATTATTTTAATTAGTTAAATTTTAATTTGCTAGCCAAAATAAAATCTACAGCAACCAGATGCAATTACAGTAAATTCACACTGAGCTGTGATTGACTATGCTGCCAGTAAACAAACCAACTAGCTTAATGGACCAGTTGCAATTAGATTAACAAAGTTTGCTGGAGCCCAACTCATGAGCTGCAATAAAGCACAAAAGCAGTAAATGGCAATTCTGGGCCAACTGGTTGCAATTTATTGTTCTTGCAGAGTGCAGTAGAAGAAAACAATTTAGAGGGACTTTGTCAGGTAGCAGCTCATATATCATTACCCATCAATATAATCCACATTGAAGTCCAGGGTCTCATATCTCCCAGCAATTGTCTTCCCATAGATCTCTATTAAATTTCCTGTTGAAGAGGAAATGGAAACAGAAGGGCGTCTTTTAAAAGTGGGGTATTTACATTTGCAGATTTTGTGAGCTGAACAAAAGAAATTCCAGAAGAAATTCTTTGCAAAACAATGCAGAGAGGTGCCCATTTGGCTGCACCTATATCTACTCTCTATCCAAGTTCAAGGTGACTGTTAATTCCCCTTAGCCCAAAACACATCTTTCTCACTGAAAAAAAATTATTATTATTATTATTTTTTCCCCAGCAAAACTCTGGTATTTGACTTTGAAGGCATTTCCTCAACATTTATCAACCAAATGCTGCTACAGAACACCACCTTTAGGACAAGCTATTCAACGCACTAGAACGCGGGCTTAAAATTAAGTCCTTAAAGCAGGGTCTAAAGTAAGAGCAACAATATCAAAGTTTAGCATACAGTACAACAAAGGAATACTTACAGCAAATAAGCAGTTTAAACCAAAATCAATTCAGAGAGCAAAATTTTAACCTGCATGTCTACACTGTCGATAAATATGTAGATCCTGTGATGTCTGCTGTTTTCTGAGCCCACCATAGGCAGCAGAGACCTAATTTGTGTGGTCAGTGTGATCAGAAAGGACAATTCAGCTCACCCCAACACCACCATTTGGCCAGTTGGATCACTCCCAACACTCCACCTACTATGCTGGGTACCAGGTTAATTCAGCTGTCAGCACGGATAGCTTAAATCATCTGATACTCCCTATCCTCACTCTGAGGGTCCAAAAAGGAATGAGTCTTTCTGGTCCAGCAGCATATCTGCAAGCTTCACATAGCTTTGTTTTTCTCAGCTAGTGCTGAACACTTGGCATTACTCATGATCCAGCTAAGAAACCTGCATACACACACTGTACTACAAGGCATGCGAATCTAGAGCTGAATTCCACCTGAAAACACTTAAAACCAAGGGTGGACTTCAACTGATGAGCAATTAAGTGCACTACCCATCTCTCTTGTATGCAGGGGAACAGACCCCTTCTGCAAACCCATTTTCCTGGTCAGCATGAGCTTGGGCATTACATTCTGAAGAAGCCTGTGTTAAATCCAGCAAGACAGAACTCTCATAATAATAATAAAGATGGGATGGAACATCAAATAATAACTAAAGTGGTCCCCAGCCTGAAGAAAGGTCCCTTACCTGGGATGCCAGATGGCGGACTAATTTGGTAAACCACAGGAGTCTGCAGAGCAGAAAACTGCAAGTAGAAAGTTGTAGTTAAACAGCAGTCAATCTCACAGCAGCCCAACGAGCTCTGATTACGCACTGTTCACAACACAGTTGGCAACCACACTGCAGAGACTCGTGCTTCAGGATTGGATCTTAAGAGCAGAATCCTGCTCAGAGAATGGAACAACTTCCCCCTTTGTGCTCAGAGCCTGGCTTGCTGCTCTTTCTGCATCCTCCTTGTGCTCCAGTTGTCTGGTCTACTTCGAGTCCATCCCAGAAGATATGGTTTAACACCACCAAAATTTCTAAGCCATGTTCTTTCAGACCTCCATTTCACCTAGCAGTGTAGATATTATGGCATAATTCTTCCCACCAGCAGCATACTCTTCAAAGCTGTTTCTGCTTCACAGTACTGGGGAATTTCAGCTAGGCTTTAACGAGCCTATCAGTTGCTTAAACAGTGTAGCCAAGGAAATGCTTATACTGACCCTTATTAACACAGTACAGAATCACAGAATCACAGAATCACAGAATCACCCGGGTTGGAAGGGACCTCAAGGATCATGTAGTTCCAACCCCCCTGCCTAGCAGGGCCACCAAACACACACATTCAGATAAACACATTCAGTACAACACATCACAGTGCCCACAGGACAGAATTCCTTGTCCTCTAAGGAAGAAAGGAAATACTAAGGAAGTAGATTATAGATTATTGTCCAAAAACAAAGCCTAAGAGTAAGCAGTTTTCAAGCAATCTTCTTAGACACAGCAGGCCTTTGCAAGTGGAAGAAGGCTGTCCTTAGCATCCTGAAGTAGCTGAGACATAAACAACCAAACCCAGCACAAACTTAGGCTGCACCTTCAAGAAGCCCTGCTGACCTCTTCCTCCAGGTTACGCTAAAAATCTGCAAGCATTTTGCTTGTTTTTAAGAAACTGACTCTAGGAGCTTTTGCCTACACCAACACTAATCCTATTCAAACAGCGGTGTGCAAGAGTATTATTCACCTGCCAAGGGGCCAGAAGTACTCATGGCCATCCACATGCTGATAACTCACATGGAATCAGCTCACCATCAGCAGCAGCTGGACGTGGACTCCAGAACTGCCCACCTTGTTCACTATCACAGGCACAGCCTTGCTTTAAGCAACAAGACCTTGCAAAGCCTTATTCCTCAGATAGCTGCCCTGACATACACAAGTAATGCTGTTTTTCCCCTGTGCAGCATTCTGCACTCTGGAAGTGAATAACACTAGGTCAGATACATCAAGGTATTTAGGTACCTTGGGCTTTATCTATAAAGGCACCTGACTTGTTCAGATTCTGCAAAAATCCATTTGCTTCTCTGCTGTAAATACCTCCATAAAACTGGCCAGCTACATTATTAGCTGGCTGAATCCTGACCTAAGTCATTAACTACTTGATTTCTTTGACCTTATAGGAAGAAAAAAAAAAAAAAAAGAAAAGTTCCCCTTGTGCACTTGGCCTGTCCTTATCCACCAAATCATCCATTTCTTAATAACTTCATCACATCTCTCTCCCCCATCTTCATCTTGAGTCCTCTCTAGTTGTACCTACAGATGCTGCTGTCAGCCCAATAGAATCAGAGAATCATTAAGGTCAGAAAAGACCACCGAAAGCCCCTAATCCAACCATCACCTCCATGCCCACTCACCATGTCACTAAACAAATAGCATAAACAACTGATTTCCAAACTCAAATCAAGAATGCCACTGCAAACATTTTTTCAGACCTTCCTCAAACCCCACCAGAGCCCAGTATATTAATTTCCTTATTATGGCCACAAGGAAAATTAATGAGTAGCCACAGACCTTCCAGTTATGGTCACCGCAGAGGAGCAAAGCCCATACCACAGCTTGGAGCCAGTGCAAAGAAATCAGCCAAAACCAGCACAAAAGAAGGCCACAAGCTGACACAAGTCTTGTGAGCCGTTCAGACTTGTTGCTGCCTGCAGCAGGCTTTTCCAATCCACTGCAGAGGCAAAATTAATTTTTAATACGCATAGCTCCCAGGTCCCAGTCTCAAAACAAAGAGACACATTGTGTTTTATTTAGCTTGCAATGTGTCTCATTAACAGCATCCCCTGGTGATTTTTCATCAGCTCTCTAAGCTAGCTGAACCCCCCAATGACTCTTTGGTTTTAATGTGCAATTTACTGAAATGCTGGGCTTTCTTGCTTGATACTCAAAGTTTGCAGAAGGGGGACGTGACTTCTGAACAGACAAGGCCTCATCCTGAAGTGCACAGCCATGGCTAAGGGGTCTGCTCTGCAAGAAGCCCCAGCATCATGTCATAACTGCTCTTAATAAAGCCCCAAGAATCACAGAACCATAGGCATGGGACCTCTGGGGATCATTAAATCCAACCTCCTCAATGCAGGTTCCTCACAGCAGGTTACACAGGAAAGCAGGCATCCAGTTGGATCTTGGATATCTCCAAAGGAGGAGACTCTGCAACCAGTGGTGAACTCATGGCCAACCCCTTTGAGCAAGAAGTTGGACATCTGGAGGTCCATCCAACCCAAGCCTATGACTCTATGACTATACCATGTTCAAGGAATGGTTATACATTGTGTTGAAGGACTTGTTGTAGTGAGAACTATTGGTGATAGGCAGGCCACTGGACTGGATGATCTTGTAGGTCTTTTCCAACCTTGGTGACTCTATGATATTAACCACTCTGCAGCAGTATGAGCAACTGCAACCAGCAAAAGGCCTCAGACAGGATTAGAGTACTTCCAGCCACAAGAGCTGAGTGCACCACCTCACTCCACACTCCTTGAGAAGCCATGGAAGCACAGTATCATTTCCTGTTTTTTATGTTTACAGTGCTAGCAACATCATGCACACCCTTACAAACTCGTTTAGTTGAAAATGGCAAATCCTGCCATAAGGCCATGAGAGTCACAGAAAGCATGACTAATTCTGGACAAAGGTAAAACAAACCCACAAGATGGTCTTCTGACTGTGTGGCTGAAGTGCACAGGTAGGTTAACTCAGGTTTTTGCTTCTGAAAGACCTCAGGTCACATAGACCGTCCAATGCCAGACCACTGAATGTAGTATGCTCTAATTTTAAGGGGCACAAGGAGCATCTTAGCTTCATGTCCTGACATGCAATCACTGTGAGAGAAGCTACTTTAATACAAACCTTGTGAGACCAACCTTGACTCCTTTCAGTATCGGAAACTTTTATCATACTTCTATCTTTGTTTGGTGATTACCTTGAAAGCATAGTTTTCTTTCTCCACCCCAGTCAGGTTGTTAATCACGCGTCCTTTAAAGCTCACCTCCACATAGTACAAACCCTCCTGGGGTGAAGACCTAGGTAGGAGAAAAAGAAAAATATTTATATTATTTTTATACAGATGGAGTTGTTGTTATTTTCAAGGTAAAAGGGTCCTTCATTGGGTCACCACTCTAAACAGCTTCACTGAAGCTTTGGTAGAGCAAACTACATTCATGTGATGAACGCAAACTCTGCACGCAAACCCAGATTCTGGAACTACAGTTTTAAAGTGAATATGAGGGCAGAGGGAAAAGTTGTACTTAAGTGCAGAAGGCAATAGGACTATAGCAGAACATACACTCGCATTGTATGTAAATGCAAAGCACATACACATGCTCATTAGCATTCATTAATACTAATGAACAATTTTAATTCATTAATATGAAAACAACCCAAGGCTGCCTGGATTTACAGAGAAGCCTGGTTTGTAAATTAGTACTACATCCTTAGTGAACATGGTTTCACAGCACAGCATTCAGTAGAATTAACCCCCAAACAAATCACAGCAGTGAGAGATGGAAGAACTCCAACAGGTTTGCTCCTAACTGGCTCTCAAGGCACTATTAGTCTGCTAGTCAAACAACATCCTTTAAGTTATGACAGGCTGGAGAAGGGGGATCTTAGATTCCCCAGCTGCTGCTTAGAGCCATATTTGTTTCTCTTCTTACCACAAGCTTCTCTTTGTGATCTTGGGCAAGCAAGGACATCAGATTTCCTTGGGTGCTGTGCTTCTGTCTACAGAGTTTTGAAGATCTGAGCCTAGGCTGAGTTTCAGTTTGTTCTCCTCAGCATGGGGGTTGGAGCTTGATGATCTTTGAGGTCCCTTCCAACCTAGGCCATCCTGATTCATATACAACATGATTAATTAACCTAGTACTTCATTAAATTGCATGGATAAATGCAGCACAGCTTAGGAGGTGCTCAGGTGCAGAAACAGTGCCTGTGCAGACTCAACACAACAAGGATTCTACCAGACAGACGGCAAAGTTCTCACCAGCAGAGGTTTAGATTGTATATATGAGAAATAATTCATTCATGGAGAGGGTATCATGCATTGGGCAGGGGAGGGGAGGATGTCCCCAACCCTGAGGTATTTAAGAGAGATGTGGACATGGCACTAGGGGGGCACATGTGCTAAATGATGGGACTGAATAGGTCATATTGATAATTGAAGGTCTTCTTAAAGGTCTTCTCCAAACCAGAAGATTCAATATTATAGCCAGGGATCATACCTTGTTCTACATCTTATGATGGATAAGTCAAAATACACAGGAGAGACATCACACGGCAACGTGGGCAGGTCTGCATTCACCAGGGACACCTCCAGGTGGGGCCAGCTGGCTGGAGAGAGATGTTCTAGCTCATGGGATGCTGAGTCTGAGTCAAAATCAAAGGGGAGAGCTCTGAGGACAGGACCACTCACACCCAGTCACAAGGTGCAGGCGCTTTTGAATATATTCTATTGCAAAGATTGACAGCTGCCAGCAGTTTCAATCTCCTTAACCACCTACACCAAACAAACCATCGTGCTCATAGATACTTAAAGCACCTGTAAAATTAATAGTTTCACATGGTACTTGCAGCTGCTGATGTCTCGCATGGTTTTGCTAGCAAGCATCTCAAGTACTCTTGTGCTGTAAGGTGGATCTGCTCTGCTCAAGACTTGCCTGGATGTATTCCTGTGCAACCAGCTCTAGGGAGCTGCTTTAGCAGAGGGTTGGATGCGATGATCTGTTGAGGTCCCTTCGAACCCCTGCAACTGTCTATGATCTCTACAGGAATCCAAAAATAAGGTAGAAATCTGATTTCTCTTACAATTTGAAAGCAAGCAAACATCAGAAATAGTTTAAGAAGTAATAACTGCAGGCTGATTTCATGCTCTGGATGCCACAGCTATGTGACTGGTACTGAAGGTTTGTCATTCCGACCACAAGTCTCAGAACAGACCTACTTCTCCATTACTTCGATATATACTTGGCAAGAGTTTACAAGAGCTGAACACTCACCATCCAGAGTGACAGTAATCCACGTTCCTCCAGCAACACTGCCCTCCTGGGGCTCTGTGAGCAGTCCCTCAGAGGTCACTGCAAAAACAACCCAGCTGTGTCAGGCCGAGGTTTAATGCAAAGACTGGAAATATCCAACTCAAGACAAGGCGCAGTGATCTGGCAGCTGCCCTTCTGTGATTCCAGCCTCCACAATCCTTCCTTCCTGGACATCCAAATTAGGATTGCTCATCCCCTTCCCTTGTTTAGAATGGCTTAGGTTGGAATAGACCTTGAAGACCGTTTTATTTCAACACTGCCATGGGCTGGTTGCCTCCCACCAGATAGGGCTGCCCAGAGCCCCATGCAGCCTGGCCTTGGGCACCTCCAGGGAACTGCCTCTCCCTGTGTAAAACTCCTCCTTCCCCTCGTTGAGGTTTTGATGCCTTCAGAACTCTGTTAACTAAGCCAGCCTGAACCTCCTGACCTCCTCAAGAATTGAAACAAGCACGATCAGCCTTATGCTCATCCCTCCAGCTCTTAGAAAAATGTCTGCTCAGTTCTGAAGACTGTCCTCAAATAATATACCATACATCCTCCTCCATCTCAGCTTGCCCACCTCTCTCTTGGAAAAGCCCTCAAGCACAGGATGAAGAATGAAACATAGGATGAAGCTCCTACTTCATGCAATTAAGTTACAAATAACTTATTGTATACATTTTCCAGATGGGCATCAAATTCTTAAGGCTTTTTTTTGTTTGTTTGTTTGTTTTTGAGGGCCTTCATTTGCTGACGCTAATGGAAGCAAACCAATAGCTGACCATGTCACCATCCCTGGAGGTGTTCAAGAACATGGATACATGGCACTGAGGGCCATGGTTGGTGAGCTGGGGTGATCTCAGAGGTCGTTTCCAACCATAGCGATTCTATAAACAGTTCCATCTCATCAGGTCAATGTAAATTTGCCTAACACCTGTATTCACCTGTCTAAAGAGCTTTGTCCAATCACAAACTCAACATTTAAACAATCGTATGATTATCGTCAAGCAAAAGAAAACCAACATACATCAGAGGTAGCCAGGGACAATCTACAATTACCCAGACACATAGAAAACTAGGAGATGAAATCTATGACTATGGAGGAATGCCATGAACGGACACTGAAAAAGGTGGATCATTTCCAGTATGCAGAAGTCACTGCCCCATAACATCCAACAGCATTTAGAGATACTTCTGCACATCCCACTTGCAATCAGGCTGTGCCCAAGCCAATGACACTGGTACTGCAGTGTTGTTAGAGAACACTTCTGTCCTCACCTGCAAAGAACACCAGAAAAGACGGTCTCCATAGGTTCATCTTGGAACCTGGACGGGGATTTCACAGGATCACGGCTCAGGACCTTAGCATTTCTTCTGTAACATTAAAATAAATTCCATCTGTTAATCCTTCATCACGTTGCAGAGCTGTTGGAGCAATGGTTTGTTACAGCAGACAAGGCAGACTATGGGGAGATACAGAGAAAGCACTATAAAAATCAACCAAGGTTGGTCTTCTCTATGGTGGGGCCATATTTCATGATGCTGGCTGATTAAGCAGTGCAAACAGGAATTAGTGAAAGCAATTACAGGATTTAGAGTCAGTGATACTGTAGAAGAGTACAACAGCTAGAAAACAGCCATGCCCACATTTATTGCACAACCAAGTCAAATCACATCCATAGAACAAAACTTGTGACTAAGACCCAATGTCCACCGTAAGTACCTGCTGCACCCAGCACTATCACAAGGATCAAACACCTATTAATGCCTGGAGAATTTGTTGGTGCATAATTTCATTTAATTTTCTCCAGAAGGATTTTCAGCCTTTTCCACTGAGACAGCATGAAACAAACCATGTTTGTTGGGCTTGCTTCAGAAGCTCTCTCCTGATCTAAACTGAGCACTGAAGGCAGACACTGCTCTGTCTCTAAAGCATCCTTCTCTCCCTTAGGAAGAAATAATATGTTCTGCAGAGATTTGAGATGGGTTTAACACAACCATAGCGCACATCCAGGAAGCCAAGTCTGCAGCTGAGTCCCCTACGATGGAGAAACCTGGCTATAAGCAAGACCAAATGTTTATTTCTTGATTCCACCACCACTTAAAACATTGCTATTGCCATCACCATAAAGATAGCAGCTAAGAGGTAAGTGGTCCCATAACAGTCTGCAACCGTGGCAATTAAAAACATGCATTTCAGAGTCACACCTGGTACAAATGGCCAACCAACAGAAGCAATCTGTGCATTCAACATCAAATCCTCCTCTCAAATCCAAGCCTCTGAATCATTAGACTGGAGTAATGCAGAGATGTAAAACCATGGACTAGCAATGATGCTTCTATTGCTTTTACCACAATAAATGCTGCAATTACCCAACCTGATTTCTTGCACCTTGTAACAGAAATTCAGTTTCTAGGGGTCGTGCGCAAAGCCTTGATGTGTGTGTGAACCTGGTATTTCAAAGTCGTCCTATAAAATATCATTTAGGCTTATTTTTATTGCCCTTATCAAGACTGTAAGTATGACCTACCTTATCCTCGTTGTTGTCCTTCCATTCCTCACATGAGTTAATCAAGAAGGCTCTGATAGTGCAACTGCCCATTTCCTTGGATACTGGCTCTCCCACAATGCTTGGTTGGAAGCTCTGTCAGTCCCTGCCTGGGTAACAAATTGGGGCTGTGCTGAAACCCACCCAACTCGTTTCTCAGCAGTACTCATTACAGACAGCTCACAGCTGTCCATTGGGCACGCTTAATAATTAACCTAAGCTACTTGCTGCTGTTAACCATTTGCTTGCAAGTCTTTGACAGCCACAATGGGAACAACCTGGAGTATTCTTCCCTTGGGGTTGGAACTAGATGATCTGTAAGATCTCTCCCAAACTAAGCCATTTGATGAGTTTGAATGCCTGACTTCTCCAACAGGAGGATAATCAAGGCCTTTAATGCATTTTTCCCCCCACACATGACATAAATGGGTTGAATGGTTTCTTGATATGCTGATACCCAGCCTGGGAGTGCCTTTCCCAGCAAGCAGACTTGGAGCTTTCCATGTACACTCTTTAATTCAAATTTTCCACTGCATTCCCAGCAGTGTCAGTCTGGCTAGAATTCTGCCCAAGGGGGATCAGACCTCCTACCACATCTCAGGTACCTGTTCCTCTGTGGATCCTCACACTGCAGTAGAAAGAAGGGTTATGGAACCACATGTCTCCACTGACTGAAGGGAAGATCCAGCTCAGCCTTCATCAGTACCTGAATAGCTGCAAGCATCACACCTACTCCCACATCTACACCCATCCATTTGAAGCCCAGACAGAAGAATGAGTTTTTGGTGAAGCCAACAGAAACAAAGCAGGCTGTTATGGCCTTCCATTGGTACAGGTGCCTTCATGGAAGTTTCCACTGAAGCTAACACCAAGACTTCAGACAACAGCATAGCTACAGTTTAATGAGTTACTACACACCAGTCAAATAATAGCAGAATGTATGCATGCTCTTACCTCATCCCCAAAGGGAAATGAAAAAGATTCAGAGAGGCAGTAGCACGAAATCATGGGCAGTCAACCTTCATGGAAATTTTGGAGTTCTGCCCAGCCATGGAACCAGTGGTGCTGGGTTTGTTTTTGATCAAGACCTGATGTTTCATGTGCATACAGCCAATGATTACAGGAGCCCAATGAAAGATAACCCTGAGCTGCTCAATAGTCTACACTCAGTTTACTTATTAGCTAAAATTCCACTGCAAATACAGCTAGAAAAAAGCATAGATTTCAGGGAATTATCAGAAAAGAAAATGCTATCAAAGAACAAGCACTGAAGAAGAGGATCAGATGAATGCAACAGGCAGAGCCAGATGCTCTTAATGGGGTCCACTGACAGCCCCAAACAAAAGGGCAGATCAGATCCAGGATGCCCCCAGAAAGCCCAGATAGAAGCAACAGGAGAAAGGGCTGGAAACTGAGCCACAACGAGAGTCCTAGTTCCAGCCAGAAGATAGCACTGCAGATGGGACAGTAAAGCTGTACACCTATAGCATCAGTCCAACAAAGGAGTGCAAGGCTGGGGTTAAATAGAGCTCCCGACTCTAAGGGCAGAGGTGGGTAGAACTCCAGATAAGTAGGGCTAATTGCTGCCCTAAAGGCCTGGATAGTTCTCCTAGCTCTGCCCCAAGACAAGCAGTCACTCAAATTCAGCAGGCAGCCATTAAAAAAAAAAAAAAAAAAAAAGTCCTATCACTTCTGCTCAAAAAGCAACACCTCATGTGTTTACTTTCTGGTTTTGCTTGTTTGTAGTTATTCCCCTGGTGAGCGGCACCCAGCCCACGGCGGGGCTTGGAAGTGGGAGGGCTTCGAGTTGTCTTCCAACCCAACCATTCTATGACTCTTCGACGTGGGGAAGGCTCTCGGTCGCTAGGTGGAAGTATGGAGCCGCTGAGGAACCCGAAACACAGCTGAAGGCCGCTCTCCGTGAGACGATCCTGATCAAGCCTTCTGTTAGCTGGAGGGACATCCACGGCCAAGCAGAGCCCAGGAGAACGGGATATGGGACCTGTTCCCAGCTCCTTCACTCACTCCAGCATGATTTGGGCTAGTGTTCATCTTCAAGTCACCATTCATTTGGATTAAGCTTCATCTCCATCACCTGTGTGTAAAAAGGAGATGGTGGCATGCTGCCCAAGGGACCTTTGCAGTGCAGGTGCTCTGTAAGAGTCTCCTCAGGATTGGCAGCACTCCTGGGATGGAAAAGCTTGGCGGGGCTCCTCCTGCGCTCCCTCAGCCTTTGCATGATGGCAGTTGTTGAGCAGCACATGGCATCCCCAGCAGAGCAGCTGAGGGGGGATAATGTGGGATAAGGGGAGGTTCAGTGGTTTTGTCTGCAGCCGTTCAGGAGCTCCTTGTTCCTACCCAGCCATACTGGTACATGCAACACCCCACAGTGAGGGCACAAGTGTGTCTTGCCTGCTCCTCACCTGTGCTTACCATCCTCATAAAGAGAGGAAAGCAAGCCAAGTTGGGCTGGTGCTTAAACCAGCAGTGCCATGTTTCTCTTGGGCATGGCTGTTGATAGTCAGCCCCTTCCTATGCAAGCTGTCCCAGTGGGGAAAAACACCATGAGACCACTGGAACTTAGGGCTTGAGTCCAGAAGGTCTCAAAGAAGAGATTTCTTCTTTCCAGATTGGCTTTTTACTTGTGTCTTCTTCCTGCCCTTCCCCCCTGCCTTTGCCATCTCCCAAGACAACCTGCAAAGTTTGTGGACCCAAGAGAAGATGCATACCCAGCCAACTGCTGCCAAAATCAGATTGGAACATCTACAAAGGCTGAGGATCTGATGCTTGCAAAGCCTCTGAAGATTTCAAAACCATCTGTTCCTCAGATCTGTGGCTACATCTAGAAGTTAAAGAAGAGCATAAGAGCTTAGGCACTGCACCTCTATGGATCATACATCTCATTCATCGTCCCTTCCTCGGTTTTGACCCAGAGCAGCTCTCTTTAGCCCAAACCATTTCCAGAATGCTCCCAGTGAGCAGTACAGGTGCAGTCAAACAGATTTTGAGGCTGTTTTTCAATTTATTAACATGGATTCTAACGCCTCATTGGAATTTGAGAGTTTTCTTCCCAGATTTTCCAATGACAAGGACATGGCTGCATGAGCAGCAAATGGGGTCTGCAAGGCTGCAGGTGCAGACTGGAAGACTTTGCAAGCTGGCACGCCCCCAAGGGCAGCCCCTACACTATGCAGAGCTCCCATCAGCTGCTCTTTCTTTCTATTAATACTTCCCTTTTTGTGTATTGATGCAAACCTCCTAGCAACCAAGGTCACAAGAGAAGGTGCTAAGAAGCCAGGCTGATTATCATTAAAACCTGGTGGTTTGCTGTCTTTTTTCTTGAGAGGCTTGTTAGGCACCAGCAGGCAAGGTGCTGAGCTGGGATTTCCAAGGGAGCCTGGAGGATTAGATATCCTGATCAGATTGAATTTCCTTCTCTGAAGCCCAGCCTTCCTCCTCCTGGCCTGCAGTGTCCAACAGAGTGACACTGCCCATGGGAAAGAGCTGGACTCAGTGATCTTCATGGGTCCCTTCCAACTTGATATTCTACCATTATGTGGTAGAATGGATATTCTACCATTCTGTGATTCTGTGGTTGTGATTAAATCACTAATCATTCATATCTGGATGTTTCTTAGGGCAAGAAGAGAATCACAGAATCATAGAGTCACAGAATGGCCTGGGTTGAAAAGGAGCACAATGCTCATCCAGTCCCAACCCCCTGCTGTGTGCAGGTCACCAACCAGCAGCCCAGGCTGCCCAGAACCACATCCAGCCTGGCCTTGAATGCCTGCAGGGATGGGGCATCCACAGCCTCCTTGGGCAACCTGTTCCACTGCTTCTGGGGAAAAAGTTCCTCCTAAATAGTCATAAAGGGCGAGCGGAGGGATTTCAGAAGAGTTTGAGCTCAGAGGATTTGTTGTGTTCAACCCCTCATTATGCACCCAAACATGGAAACATGAGCATGAAAAAGCCAGTGCATATATTCTGTAAGCATTTCCCAAACCAGGAGAGGAAACAGATCCTGGTAGGCCAGGAGGCTTGGTCTCTTCTTACTTCCACTCCAACATCTGAGGCACAAGGCCGTCACAAAATTGTAGGATCATAGAATGGTTTGCATTGGAAGGGACCTGCAAGGTCATCTAGTTCCAACCCCTTGCTATAGGCAGGAACACAGAATGGCCCGGGTTGGAAGGGGCATCAGGGATCATGAAGCTCCAACCCCCCACCCCATGGTGGCCCATGCAGGTCCACCAAGCTCCACATTTCATAGCAGCCCAGGCTGCCCAGGGCCCCATCCAACCTGGCCTTGAACACCTCCAGGGATGGACGGGGCATCACAGCCTCTCTGGGCAGCTCTTCCAGCACCTCACCACTCTCTCTGTAAAGAACTTCCCCCTGACATCCAGCCTAAATATTCCCTCCTTGAGCTTAAAACCATTTCCTCTTGTCCTGCTATTATCTACCCTTGTAAAGAGTTGAATCTACCTTTGTGAAGGGTTGATCATGTCTACCAGCTGAGCTTCTCTCTTGCCTGCCATGAAGATGAGGCAAGGAAAGCATAGAATCTTAACATGAACACTGCATAAACTGAAATGCCAAGGATTAAAAAAAAAAAAAAAAATAGGAAGTGGGGATTAAAACTCAGCTGAGTAGACAAAAAGAAAAAGTAGCATTTTTATTTATTGGATGAATCCAGTGCCCTTGACTTTCCCTTTATTCCTGCTCCTTTTCACTCCGTTGATTCCCAAAAGTCTTACCTGGCACTTCTTTAAATTTTTTTCCATTTTTAAAATATTTACTTACCACTACTGCTACTGCTGTATGTTCAGATAACATCAATATGTTTTCCAAATATTTCAAGAGAAAAACACTTTTTTTTTTTTTTTATCCTGGATCTAAAGTGTATCCATCTTTCCTTTCCTTCCTGCAGTTGGACAAAGCCAACGCATTCACACTTACAGCCTGTAACTGAGCCTGGCCCATCATCTTAGCCAACTGGAAACAGACTTAACTCTTTCCTTTGAGAGGAGGTGCTTCCAAGAGCCTTTCTGCATGTCTTTACGGGGTCACTTTTCATCATGGTGAAATCCTGTTGGAGTTGTTCCCGTGGTTACTCTTGGTGCATTTTAAACAGTTGGCCAACGGCGTTAAATACTGAATTTATTGCCGACGCAGCTGCCTGTATGACAGGTTGGAGGCTTCTTCAGTTTCAAGGTTCGGTCTGGTCCCATGGGTCGTGGAGGGGATGCGCGTCTCCCAGCCGCCTCCAGCAGATCCTGGAGCTTGGAGATGTGGGAGGCAGCTGCTGGGAGCAACCAGCACCTTGGCAGGGATTTGGCTTTGGTTTTTCCAGCAAGCTGAAGGGGTTCCCCTGTTTGTGTGGCAGCATGTGGCGTGCCTGAGGGAATGGAAGGTCAAGGTTGGCTCATGAGGCTGAGAGGTCATCCTAAATGCAAAATCTTGGCAGCGAGGAAAAAATGCAGATTTATATGAAGATTGCTGTGCTGTAAGAAGTATCTTGGTAGTGAGGTCTTCCCAGAGATATTCCTCTTCTGGGCTACTTACAGGCACCGCCTCATTCACATTTCCCATCAAACAGGGCTCTGTTTCAGTGTGATGGACAATCTCTGTGTTACAGGGCTCTTTATCATGCTAATATTATCCAAGAAAGCCTGCAGCTCCATTGTGAGAACACAAGATAGCGTCTAACCTAGAAAGCTTTCACTTTAAATAGAGGCCAAGACACAAAATCTCACCTGACTGTGGGAAACATGCCCGCAAGGGAACTGCACGGGTAGGATGAAACCCTAGAGGTGACATTCCTCATTGAAATCAAGAGATGTGGCTTCCACAGAAGCAATCTCCCAGGGAAACCTGGAGAGGCGACGCTGCAGACTGCAGCCACGGCATTTGCTGAGATAAACAGCTGGTACAGGATTGGGTTTCCGAATCAAGCTGCAATTCTGCACCTACTGAGCTTCATCCATCATTAGTCTTTCATTAGGAGGAGTGTTCTTGCCTTGGTCCCCAACTCCCAGAGGAGTGATTCAGGCAAATATCAGCTCCGCCGCTGCGTCCAGCAGTCTCTGTTCCTCTGCCCAGTCCTACCCTCATGGCAAATCAGATTCCTGTTTGCTTCTCATTTCCATATGAACCCCCCCTCTGTTCCATAAGTTTTCATTTTATGCACTGCCACCACCCCATCCCATCCATCCCCTCTGCCCGTGGCTGAGCAGGAGGAACAGCTGGGACAGCTGACCCTGGTGAATGAAAGGCGAGCACAGTTTTGCTCCCTTCACCCCTTTCTTGCAGGCTGCCACTGCCACAGTGAGCCCCAAGCCCCCTGGGATGGGGGATTTGTGTGCATTACTCACATGAAAGAGAAGAGCCTGCAGCAGTGCTGCTACTGGGCTTTGCTTCACCTCCAGACAAGGGAACGCCTTGACACTTTTTTTTTTTACTCACACAGATTGACTCTTAAAAAGAAAAAGTAAAAAAGGCTTGCAGTCATCCCAGTTGTGCGTAGAAATGGGTAAAATGCATAAAGCTGGGCTGGCTGCTTAACAGAAACTGAGATCTTCTTCTGTCATCAAATCTTCAGGGTGGAAATTGGCCTCGTTCACTTGCATGGATTTCTACAACCTGTCATCACACAAAAGCCCACACAGTCTTAATGGTCCCTATGGTCCCTCTCAGTCTAGATATATTGAATTGAACCACAGAATGGTTTGAGTAGGAAGGAACCCTTCAAGGCCATCTGTCCCACTCCCTGCACTGAGCAGGGACGCCCACATCTCCATCAGTGCTCACAGCCCATCCAGACTGACCTTGGCTGTCTGCAGGGATGGGGCACCACCACCTCTCTGTGCAACCTGTGCCAGTGCCTCACCGCCCTTACTGTAAAAACCTCTTCTTTATATCCAGTCCAAATGAGAGTTCACTGTGATGTGCACATGGTTGATAAGTTTAATTTAGAAGCTTTGCATGTGTTAAAAGGAGATATCACTTCCTTCCCCAGATATTCTCCCCCTGAAAACAACCAACCCCTTCGATTCAGGAAGGGATGCTCATAAAGTTCTGTCCAACGCTTTACAGGCAGTGGGGAATTGCATTTCCCAGCACTGACTGTGCATTTGTGGGGGGGGGGCGGCATCAAAAATAAAAGTGCCAGTGTTCCCACTGTCAGCCCTTTGCCCACCTGTTCCTCTTTTAGCCCAAACGTGGCCACCTCCGACCCTGCTGTGGGACCGAGGCACTGGCAGGGCTGTGCCCCCACTCCTTGCCCCCACTCTCTGCAGCAGCTGTATAAACCACAGGGGCAGCAGCTGGGGCTGGGGGTCGACATATCCATAGGTCACAGGGCACCCAGGAGAGCTCCAGGACGCAGGTCTAGTGGTGGGGATTCTATATATTTCAGTTGCAGAAACTCTGGAGATCGTAGAATCATAGAATCATTAAGATTGGAAAAGATCTCTGAGATCAAGTCCAGCCTTCAACCCATCACCACCATAGCCACTAAAATGAGATGCCCCCGCTGCCTGATGTAAAACCCTGAGCTCATCAGTTCGGCTCAACATGCTCTCCAGACATGTTCCTACCATAGCAGCTGGTAGTTGCCTGCCCCATGTGCAATGCTGTCACCTTCATGGGCTCTGAGAAGCTCTGGCCGTTTGCTCTCCACAGCTGTAAAGATGGAAAGGGAGAAAGCGTTGAGAAATACTGTTCTCTTTGAGTGCTGGACAAAGTCCAGAAGTTGCCTTTAACTTGATGCAAACGGCACAGCCCACCCTTAGAAAGACAAAGATGCAAGGCTGGTGCAACCCGTGCATGCATGTGCCTGCACAAAAGCTGCTTTCCAGAACCCTGACATAGAATTGGACCAGGGCGAGCTCCTCTTTGATCAGTTTAATTGTTAAAACACTAGTTGGATGGGGTTGAAATTTACTCTAAGGCATCACACTTCCTATCCCATCTGAAGACATGCCAGCCTTCAGAGCTCCCCCGGGATCCATTTTCCTGCCTTGAAGAGCTCTCCTGCATGCAAAGACATTCCTGGACAGAGGCAAGAACACAGAGTTTCTATTCCTAAACCACTCAATTAAGGTACTCACAAGCTGCCCAGCTCAGCAAGGTCCTGCTAGTCAGGGTACAGTGGTTTTCTGGCTTGGGCAGTGGCTGGAAGCAGCAGTCCCATGAGCTGCAGTGCTTGGCCATGTAGCAGGGCAGTCTCATGGTGCTCCTGGAGACAGAAAATGATAACTCCACTAATTGGGACTGGCTGTCCTAATGGGTGGATCTACTTGGAGTTGGGGGTTCACTTGCTAGCTCTGTCCCAGACGTGCAGGGGACCCAGGGAAATTCACTCAACCTCTTCAGGGCTTACCTACCAATATGGATTCCCAGATGATGAGTTTGTGAAGGTGATAAATGTCTCGTGAGCCGTTTTCCTCTCATTAATTCAAAACCAAACGCAGGCAGCACCCTTGATGTTTCTAAGTTATTATTTATGTTGCTGTAGTCCTTTACCACATCTGGATAACATACTGGTGTTTGCACAACTCGTTGTCAGCTTGAACTTTGATTTCACAAGGAGTAATTGGGCCAAAAGGCCTCTCAGTGGGATATCAGCTTAGTGGAGCAGGTAAGACTCCAAATCCCATAGACAATGGAGGTTCTAATAGAGGAAACAAGTCACTCTTGCTGTGCACAAGTGGTTGGCATTGCTAGGGATTGCTGGGAGCCTCTGCAGTCTTTTATATGTTTAAAAACACCCAGTGGAGCCCCATCTGAATGCAGGATGAACACGTTGCCAAATACAGTTCAGAAGACTTTGCTAGGGGATTAATTGGATTTTGTGTGCAATCTAGGCTATTTCTTGGCCTTCTGGAAATTACTGCCTGCTCTTATGCTTGCTGTTGGTGCAAAGGACTGTTGGAGCTGAAGCTCCTGTTGCTGGCATTGCACTGACCATTGGACACCAGTACAAGTCAGAAGAGGACAGCAGCCTGATCTTCACACCAACTCACCCAGAAACAACACTCAGTGTCAAGCATAGACTCTGAGGCTCTCCAGGCAGAGAGGACTTAATTCCTGCATCCAGGCCATAAGCCTTCCAGGTTCAAACAGTCTTGCCCACGCCAACTTTCCACCTCCCATCTCCATCACCAACCCTTGTAGGTAGCATGCAGAGAGGCTCCCCCAGCCCTGCCCTCCCAGCTCCATCAGCTGTCACAGCCTGCATTCCTGCAGGGCTTCCAGCACTGGCAGCTCTGGACATCTGCTCTTTTCCACCCCCACAAATATGCAAGCAGGTGTGAGGCACCACAGCCTGCCTCGTTCCTGTGGACTTTCACCCAGGCAGCGGGAAGGAAGACGCAGCCAGGACAGCAGATGCTCCGCTCCACTCCATCTTCTTTGAATCCCTCCTGGAAATGTAGAGAAAGGAAAATGGATCTTTCCAATGCCATTGAATCAAGGCAGGACAAGATCATTTGTACATCGTATTTGGCTGGATTTAATTCCTCTCTGCCTCGTTGCCATTGAAAGGCTAGGTAATAGCAGGACAAGGGGAAATGGTTTTAAGCTGGAAGAGGGAAGATTGAGGGTGGATGTCAGGCAGAAGTTCTTTATTATGAGAGTGGTGAGGTGCTGGAACAGCTGCCCAGAGAGGCTGTGATGCCCCGTCCATCCCTGGAGGTGTTCAAGGCCAGGTTGGATGAGGCCCTGGGCAGCCTGGGCTGCTGTGAAATGTGGAGGCTGGTGGCCCTGCATGTGGTGGGGGGTTGGAGATTCATGATCCTTGGGGTCCCTTCCAACCCAAACCATTCTGTGATTCTATGACATCAATGATGAAAAGGAGAAAAATCTTGCTGCTTCCCTGGATCTGGAGCAGATAGTACTTGGAATCATAGAATCATGGAGTCACCAAGGTTGGAAAAGACTTCCAAGATCATCCAATCCAACCAACAGGCTACAAGGTGATGGTGCTGTAGGGATGCTGTCCTCAAAAACTTGTGGGGAGCTCCAGAATTTATAAACACCTTTGCTGATGGGATTTGCACTGTCAGCCCCGTATTTCTGCATGGACACAGTGAGATAACCACACACTGGGAGCTCTGGAGGAGAGGAGGCTGACCATAAATGTGCAATCAGATGCAATCCACAGAGAGAAGTTTTAGCTACTTGTTTTTTTCCTGCTTCCTAAAACATTTCAAGCACAAAAAGAACGTCTAGAGAAAAGATGATTTTGTTTCCACGTTGCACAGCTGTGTAACTGTGAACTGAGGGGAAAAAAAAGGAGTATGTCCTTTTGTCTTTTAAAGCTGCTCACCATGAAACAAGGGGCCATGGTCCTAATGGACATTAATGGACCAGCAGAGCCATGTGCCTTTGCAGAGGTTTATCTTCCTTTCACATCTTTTTCCCCTTTTTTCTTCTTCCCCTTTCATAATTTTTCTTTTTTTAATTTTTCTTCTCTTTCTTTCTTTCTTTCTTTCTTTCTTTCTTTCTTTCTTTCTTTCTTTCTTTCTTTCTTTCTTTCTTTTTCTTTTGTTCGTTCGTTCGTTCGTTCGTTCCTCTCTTCCTCCCTTCCTCTCTTCCTCCCTTCCTCCCTTTATCCTTCCCCCTTACTCTTTCCCCTTACTCCTTCCCCCTTACTCCTTCCCCCTTACTCCTTCCCCCTTACTCCTTCCCCCT
>NW_024884966.1:3201731-3214676 GCF_019232065.1 Centrocercus urophasianus
TCCCTTCCCTTCCCTTCCCTTCCCTTCCCTTCCCTTCCCTTCCCTTCCCTTTTTTCCCTTTTTTCCCTTCTTTAAATTCTCTTGTCCTTCTTTACCTCCTCAACTTTCTGCAAGTATAAAGCAGCAAATTCAAAAGTGTAACTGTCAGCCTTCTCCTTATCATCAGTCTCCCATGGGACCTAAACCAAAGTTCTTCATGCAGTTCCAATCAGTGCAGTGAGGGTGGCCCTACAATTCACTCTGCTGTACACGGTAGCTGTCAGGCTGCTTGGGCTCTGCTCCCAATGCCAAACCCCAAAAAGCCCGTCGGGATCTCGGAGCAGCCCTATATCCCTCTCCATCTCCCACAGCAGCTCACAGGCCATTAAAATACTTAACAGATGCTCTCTCAACAAACAGCTCTATTCTCAGAGCGTTCTCTGAGCATTTTATTTTCTTACAGGATCGCGCCGCAGCGCGGAGTCACCCATTGTCAAAAGGGATCAAATGAAGACGTGCCCTCCTGGCACGGGACAGCTGAAACAGTGTCACTCAACGTGCTGCTGTCAGTGCAGTGATTGAGGCAGACAGGAGGGCTGCGATCAGCCCTGGGTTGTAAAGGACACGGGCAGGTGGCCACGGGGTGGGCTGGCCTGGGGGTGGGCAATACAAAAGGGACTGTGTGGGCAACGTGTGAGCGGGGATGGCAGCAGGGCAGGGAGGGGACAGGAGGATGTGTGTGAAGAGCAAATGGTGGCTGGTGAGACAGCAACGTGGGTGGAGAGCCCTCAGTAGTCGAGCTGGCTCACAGGGAGCTGAAAGGATGCTAATGGAAGGTAGGGGAAATGAGCCCAGGCAGAATAAAGCTGAGTGAGAGGTGGGGAATTTGACATGCATGTCACGAGGGAGAAGGGAAAGATAGAGGCAGTGGTATAGAGGGAATTGCTCACCTCCCCATCCTCAGTGGCACATGAGCAGAGGGGTCAGTCATTTAAGCTGCTCCAAGCACTTTTTTGGTCTCGTCATTTGTTAAGAGACTCTTCAGCAGCCCCAACTGTAAGCCATTCTCTGGACAGCTTTTCTGACCGTGTTCATTGGGGAAAACTGGACGAACCACGCTGAAGATGCCAGCTGGTGGCACAGGGAAGCTATATGGACCCAGGAGGTGAGGATGAAGGGACTGCCTGCTGCTTCACTGAAGGTAATGTCAGAGGCATTTTTCTTTTTGCAGTATCTCCTAGAGTTTGAGAATTGCTAGTGTCAATGGCCAAGCCTTGCCAAGTGCCAGCATCATGCATTGTAAAGGAATGCTGGGAGTTCTGGGCAGGGCAGTAGATGCTGAGCATGGAGAAGGGGAGGATGTTGAGGTGCCCTTGTGGTCCAAAAAGGACCCCAGACTCATTGCTAAGGTCCAATAGATCAGACCACATCCACCTGCATGTGTGCCATGGCCATGAGAGCAGCTTGGACACAGCCTCACCCTCAGAGGTCTGCCTTCCCTTTGCTGTGGGTCTCACTTTCCTATACCCATATACTATATTCATAGCTATGGGCAGGAAAAGAGCAAGAGGCATGTTTGATTTTCAGCAACATCTTCAAAACAAAAAGGGTTTGATTGGAAGAGCTGGTGTCTGGTGACATGTTGGCCTTTGCCTGGAAGGTGAATCTTCAGTGACCTCAGAGATATGGGGACCACTGAGGAGGAACTGTAGGATCAGTCAGTGTGGGCTGTGGGGCCCATGGCACCTCCTGGGCAACAAAGGTCCAAATCTGTGCTGATTAATCCTGGAGTAAGGAGCCCAAGGAGTCAGTGCTGATTTCTTCTGGAGTTAACAGAGAGAGAAAGAACCTTTTCTAAACACTCCTGGCCCCTCTCCATGGGTCCTTTCCCCCATTTGCTCACATTTCCAGCCTGGTAGCAGTGTTATTTGTTTTATTTGGGAATGCACAATTCAAGATGTTGAAAGCACAACGTGGCTTCGACCTCCTACCACCTCAGTGCATCTCCCCCACATGGGGAGGAACTCACTAAAAATGAGATGAGAGGAGAGGGCTCTTTTCTTGAAGGCTGCATCTCCACACCCCCTCCGAAAGCTTGCCGTGATGTCTGCTGGATTCTGGGAGAAAGCTGTGAGCTGGGAATGGTTTGTGATGTGATCAGAAAAACCCCAGCCAAACTGTCTCACATGCAGTGAGAAGGCAAGAAAAATTCCCCACTCATTAAAAAAAACAGTAAATCCTATCAATCATCTTTTTGAAGGGATGGGTATCCTAAATTTCACTAATTTCTAAATTTGCATGTATTCAGAATATGGAGGATAAAGGGAAACCTAGGGGCAAGGATGACAGTGCTGAACCATTGGGCATTGCTACAGCATCTTCTGTTTGCTTCAGAACAAGCTGTTTGCCTCTGTGCCTCAGTTTCCCCACCTGAAGTACTGGTGAGCAAGTTTTGCATAGGAGCAGGCTTTCTGCTACGTTGCAAAGGATCAGAATAGCTAACCAAAATTTGAAGTAGAAAACCAAGCAAGGCCATTTGTAGTATGGGCAGCAGTACTGCCTTTGACACAGCCTTTCCAAATAACCTTGGGCAATTCTTTGATTAGATTCTATGGCTTTTTTTACCCTATTTAGTGCCTCCCTTTTGTAAGACATGACATAATTGCCTCTTAGGACTAGGTGTTGTGGTGGAGCTGGGCTTGTTCAGCGTGGAGAAGAGAAAGCTGCAGGGTGACCTCATTGCAGCCTTCCAGTACCTATGGGAGCCTACAAACAGGAGGAGAATCAACTCTTTGAAAGGGTTGATAACAGCAGGACAAGGGGAAATGGTTTTAAGGAAAAATTTAGGCTGGATGTCAAGGGGAAGTTCTTTGCTATGAGTGGTGAGGTGCTGGAACAGCTGCCCAGAGAGCTGTGGATGCCCCGTCCATCCCTGGAGATGTTCAAGGCCAGGTTGGATGGGGCCCTGGGCAGCCTGGGCTGCTGTGAAATGTGGATTGGTGGCCCTGTGTGTGGCAGGGGGTTGGAGCTTCATGAGCCTTGAAGAGAAGCATTGGCTCTGGGTGATCAAAAGATAACACCTCAACTGCCCCAGGAGCTGAGCCTCTGGGGTCCCTGTGAAAGAACTGGAGCTCGGCTCATGCCCAAAAAAGCCAAGAAGTAATGAGGTTTTGGGCTTCAGAGTTAGGACTTTCTTTAAAAAGCAGTAAGTGGAAGCATGGCTTCTGAAGCAAACTGTAAGCTCTGAGACAACGCTCGTGAAACAACATCAGAGATCAAAAAAAGCCAGGCATACAAACCTCCTCCAAAACCCAAGTGCCTAAATATAGTCTCTGGCCAGACACAGGCAATATTTTGCAGATAGATGCAAAATTGCTTTGCTCAGTTTTAAGCTTCCTGGATGCTGTGGTTAGGATGGTAGTAAAATACACACATATGTGCACAGATGCGTCTTCAGGTGGCTATTTTTGGATTCCAAGGCTCAAGTGTTAACTGATTTTGCCAGTGATCACACAGAAAAAAATGCAAAAGAGGCAAGAAAGTGGTCTGGATGAGTGGTTGCCATTTGGTGTAGATAGATAGGAGGGCAGACTCTAATTGTGCAGATGTTTGGGCTCAAACCCTTCCTGCAGAGAGGGGCAGAGTATTAGTTAGAGATCTCAACCCATCTGCGTACAAGAATGGCTTTTCCCCCCCTTGGAGGTGCATGGAAGTAGATGACTTATTAACCTGTCTCATTCTTTGCACTATAGCCATAGAATCACATCAACACACCTCTCCACCCGTGTCCACGCAGGCAGAGAAATGAAACCTTAAGCAGCCTCCATCCTTCTAGGAACAACTGCTGCTGGGGAAGCACGCGTCACACAGTCCAAGGGTTGAAAAAACATCTTGACAACGAGCCCAGATGAGTGAAGTGCCTGAATGCCAGGCCTTGTCAGAGAGCCCATCTAGGGAGTATCGCCTGCCCTGCTGTCCTTGGGGGCGAATGACGGTGGCCACAGCCATCCTTTGAGGACAGCTGTCCTATTCTTCCCTCCTTCTCTTCCTCACACCAGGCAGGGACAGATGTGCCTCTGAATATGTCTCAGATGATTGGGTTACTCTCAGCAGGCACGTTCTGCTGGCTCTCGGTTTGCATATATCTGCCACTCACAATGAATACAGTTTTCCTAGACAGTTACAGGATCACAGTGTGAATCACCAAATGGCTCGGGTTGGAAGGAACCCCAAGGACCATCAAGTTCCAGCCCCCCTGCCACAGACAGAGCTGCCAACTGCTAGTCAGAATGATCTTTTCTCTAAATGGATGCATTTAAACCCCACAGTCTCTCATCATTGCAGGCTTTTGTTGTTGCTCTTGTGAGCCTTTCATATTTAGGTGTGTGCCCCATTCAGCTCCCTAGCTTTTTCTAATATCTATAATTTCCAAATCCATGGGGTTTTTTTCATCGTACGTTTTCATTTCATTTTTTAAAATCTTTGAACAGCGTGCAAAGCCCATCCTACCAAGCCTTTAATGGAACAGATCCAGTTCATTCAAGGCAGTGAATTTAACAACAATCTTCCTCAAGTTGGGTTTTAAGACCATTAGTGATTGCCTTTTTATACCTACATAAGTTTGTAAACTCCCAGACCATACAGAGTACCAGGATGTTATGTAAGAAATGAATGCTTGCCCTCCTGCATGCTTGGGATCAAGAATATCCCAAGAGATGAGGCTTGTTTCATCTCTAATCACTCTGAACCCGCTGTCTAGTCTCAGAATTTGTACAGTGATTTGATGAAGGCCTATGTAAAGAACATACCAACATCCAATGGTGATAAAAATCCCTTAAAATATTTTCCATGTATGTTAATGATGTCTAGAAAATGCAGGTATGAAAACGTAGACTTGGATCTCCAAGTCCAACCCCAGCCCACCCCACCATGCCCACTGTATCCCTCAGTGCCACATCCCTACAGTTCTGCAACACCTCCACGGATGGTGACCCCACCACCTCCCTGCAGCTGTGCCACTGCAGCACTGCTCTTTATGAGAACTATTTTTCCCTAATATTCCACCTGCGCCTCCCCTGGCACAACTTTCAGCCATCACCTCTCATCTTCTTCCCTTTAAAACTCTTCAGCTCAGTTCAGAAAAAAAAAGCAACATAGAAAAACTTTGGAAAGTAGTGATCTTGGGCAAGAGCCCAATAAAATGCTTGATAAAGGTGACTGCAGCTCATGAATGAATAAGAATTTTCCTCAGTTTTCTTTACTCCTTCTTTTTCTATAGTGCTGTTTCCTTAGATTGAATTTTGGAGTAAAATTCTGAATTTTGTTTGTTTCCTTCTGTTTTTCCTAGCTAGCAAATTTCCATTTTACATTACAGCCCATAGAAATGCAAATCCTTCTTCCTACCCTCACCTTTAACATCTGGCCTCCCACTCCAGTCCATAATGGCACACAAGTTCTCCCTGCTGCCTTCCCTCTCTGACAAGTACTGGGGCAAATTTGAATTCATAAACTCTTGTGCAAATGAATGAGAAGCAAGCAATCTGGGGTCAAAGGCATGGGCTACCCTAAAACAAATTTACTTGTCAATCACACTATTTTTCGTCTAAAGGAGAAAATCTCTTAGAACACACGACTGTTGCAGTAGACCCTATTCCATCTTGTTTGCAGCCCCAAATGTGGCACAGCAATAAAAAACGGTTGGTCCCATCTACCACGTTAAGTTTTTATGTTTGTTAATTTTTTACAAAGTGCAAATCCAGTAACCAGCTCAACTCCAAGTGAGGGTGAGGATGAGCAGCGCCATGCGATGGACTTCTATCCTGAACCCTTCTGTAGCCATAAATTGTGTAACAACACATTTCTGAGGGTGGAGATAAAAACTGGTGGGAAGAAAAACCAAAATGCCTGAGTTTGAGGCATGAAAAATCAGAAATGTCAAATGCTGGGGGAAGTTGCAAAACAGAAAGTTTCTCAAGTAGCATTATGCAGTGCAATGCTCTGGCACAGGGTAAGATGGAGAACCACCCCACGGAGAGCAGCTGATGTGAGCCTTTCTTCAGCTGGGATTGTTCCTTAGTATTTTGGCTAGAAAGAATCACACAGCATGATGGAATGGGACCTCTGGGTCCATCTGGTCCAACCCCTGATCAAGCAGGGCTACTAGAGGACCAAGTCCAGATGGTCCTTTAATATCTCCAAGGAGAGATACTCCATTACCTGTCTGAACAGCTTGTTCCATGAAGAAGAGAAGACATGGCAGAAATCTTATTTTCTTTACCTGTCCTATATACTTGTTTGGACTGGTAGCAAAATATTAGGTTAACTTCCCTTCTCACCTCCATCTTCAGAGATGTTTCCAGCTCTTAGGACATCATCCTTGTGAATCTGGTACATGGACAAATTGACTCCAACCAGTTTTTTTTCCCAAAAATGGCCATAAGTCCCTTAGGAAACTCCAGCATCCCTGAGCATACCCGCCCCATCAAGAACATGCAACAAACCCCAAACCAAGCGCTCAGTAGAGGAGTGGAAAGGGAGGGACAATGGTGGCAGATGTGGTGCTGGCCAATTGACCCAAGCTTGACCCTGCTTTGGGCAAAGAGATGGACAAGAGGCCTCCAAAAGTCCCTAACCAAAAGGATTCTGTAACTCTACGGCTTAAAATCTCTTTTCTTAAGAACCAGACCAGGCCCAGTGAGATGCTGTCTGGTTTATACTGGGTTGCCTGCTTGGCTAGGTAGCTCTCCATCCGTTGTGGTTGGATGAGCAACTACTTTTCCTGATAAGGACATTTGTAGCAATAATAATAATATTTTGGTGTTCCTGCTGCTTTCCCAAGTGAAAGCAGATCACCAGCTCTGAAACACAGCTGAGGAGAAATGCTGCCTCTCCAGGTGTGCCCAGAGGTCACGATCCAGACTTCTCTTATGAGACGACATGCTTCTTTATATCCCCATATGGATTAGGCTGCTATGGAATGTAAGGAAGTGTGTGGTTTCAAGGAGACATCGCCAGTGTCCTCTCCTTCCAGCTACTGCAAGGAATCAAGAATTGCTTTCTGTATCTGCATTTTACTTGAATTTGACTTAATTCACAAAGCTATCTATAGTCAGGCAGTGTGTATTCATTCTACAGGATTCTCTGTGGCAGTGGAAAGCACATGACAGCAAAGATGTACCCTGCATGTGCTTCCCCAAAAATCAGCTATCTGAGTGTGGCCTCCTCCCAAACAAAGTAGTATTTGCACTGTCCCAAAAGGTCTTCTGAAGAGGATTTGGCAAATCATTGCAGCCCAATAGGCTTGGTAGTTGCTACCCATTCTCAAGTGGTGGAAAACACTTTGGATTTAGTGCCATGGACAAAGAATTGCATAACAATGGACAAGAATCTACTACAAGGAGTGAGAATGAGTATGCATGGGCAATCTAGACTTCACATCAGTGACAAAAGTCTCCTCCCTGCTCCCAGTGATTCATAATAAGGTCCTCAGTAATGGCATTAAAATTTATGATAAAGATGTAGGAATGGTTGTACTGGATCAGTCAAGACAAAGCCAACACTGTTACTCTGAGCCTACTGGACCCACAGTAGACAGAGTGGGTTATACAGAACTTAAGCAGGCACAAAGACTTTCCAAAAACAGTGGGCTTTTTTGTTTATATCTGTATTATTACAGCTCAAGGTAGCCTCTCTGCATGCACAAATGTCTCATCCTTGTCTTTACTCTATTGATGCTGTGTAGCAATGAGTTCAGTATATTTTTTTGTGAACAGCAAGACTGTGACCAGTTGCCTTTCTACCATGTAGGACAGCCTAGAGATACTGTAGATATCCTGAATACCCTGTTCCAAGGAACTGAGGAGCTCAAACCATGCATTACCTTCCTCCTCTCTAAGCTTAATACTCAAAACTTAAGCAGCATTCCATCAGTCTTAGTTTCTTTTAAGCAGGTATCCAGGAAAACATTTTGTATTCTACAATGACAGGGTTGTTGTTACCAGAGGAGGTTTAGGTTGGACATAAGGAAGAACTTCTTCTCTCAGAGAGTGTTCAGGCACTGGAATGGCTGCACAGGGAGGTGGTGGAGTTGCTGTCCCTGGCAGCATTCAAGAGGCATCTGGGTGATGTGCTACGAGATATGGGTTAGTGCTTGTGGTAGCAGTGGTGATGGGAGGATGGTTGGACTGGATGATCTTGTAGGTCCTTTCCAACCTTGGGTTCTATGATTCTATGTTTCAATACGGCCGAAGTTTTGGAAGGTCTTCAGATGCTGATTTTCCGTGGGAAAGTGTCGTAATTCTGGCCCCCCAAAATGCTCTCAATGAACTTCATCTATGTAGAAGCTTGAGGACATGTCTACACTGCTCACAACTTAGTTTTAACCTGGCTATGAGTGGTACTGCTAGCAGGCAGACCTAGTAATTCAGCAAATCCATGCCCATGCAGTTGTCCAACTTTGAGGCTAGCTGCATCATTTGGCTGGCTGTGCTGCTAAAAGCAGTACTGGAACCAGCTAGCTTCAGTCACTACAAATTTTATATTCCTTGCTGTCATACTCCACAGAGAATTTGGCATCCAGGAGTCCAAGTTTCATTGTCTGCATCACTACTAGTTCACTAAATAGTGCCAGGGCCAGTGTTCTTGTCCTCAAACCAACGGGGAAAAGGAATGACTGACTGTTCAATTCACTCATCTTCTTAAATAGATGCTCAGTCTCCTTCCTAGGAATGGCTCCTGGATGTGTCAATTCCCAAACTGAGCTCGGGAACTGTTAGGATCGCTGCTAGCTGACACAGGTGAAAACTGGGCCATCAGCAGTGCTCAACACAGCAGAAACCACTGAACTCCTGTGCTTGTGCTTCAGCACTAGATAATAAACCAATATAGATCATGAAACCAATGACATTTATGTTCCTCAGACACCAAGACACTTTGCAAAATTTCGGTCTGAATCAAAATGAAGGCTTCTGCATCTGACCTAAGCCTTGTGGTCTCCTAGATGTAATTTAGGAAGGTCAAACATCGTCAGTTATTTCATCGTGCCTTTTTTTCTACAGGTTTAACTCTGAAGTTATGGAGACTATTTGAGCAGAGAAACACAGTAGCAGAAAATGACCCTATTTTTTTAGTGTGGGGGTATGAATACTGACCTCTGTCTTTTTCCTGGCTTTGCTGATCAGCCCATTGCTCGCATCTCCAACATGGCAATTCACTTTGCACCTGAAGGACTCCTGATCTCTTAAGACTTTGGAGTCTTAAATCTCATGTAGCCATAGGAGCAACCATGCATGGTGAGAAATCAGGAATAAACTATTGTTAGGCAAGTTCTGTGGAGCCTTCAGTGTTTGTTTCCTCCCTCATGTCAGAAGCTGCAGGGAGAAAATGACCATTAGAGGTGATGCCTACAGTAGATCTCAGTCAGGCTCCTATGTATCCTTCAGTCTTCCTTTCCTCTCTAACTTCTGACTCTTATTGTTGTTAAATGGAAGATGAGGCAATGGAGAGGCCTCTCCTCGCCTGTCCCATGAAGATGATGTGTTTCATGCTGTGGGAAATACAGAATAGATGGGTTGAGGTTCTCCTGGGAGGTGAGTACAGCTATCCATCTTTGAACCACTTGCCCAAGATCACCCAAAAGATAAAAAAAAAACAGAGCCAAGACTTGATGCTCTGCTCTGCTCTACTCTACTCTACTCTATTTTACTCTACTGCTCTACTCTACTCTACTCTATTTTACTCTACTCTACCCTACTCTACTCTACTCTATTCTACCTTACTCTACTCTACTCTACCCTACCCTACTCTACCCTACTCTACTCTACTCTGCTCTACTCTACTCTATCCTACTCTGCTCTACCCTATTCCATTCTGATCTACTCTACTCAGAAAACAAGACTGGGGAAGAAAGTAACACCTAGATGTAAATTCATACAAAATAGAGCTTTAGAACATTTCAGGGTTCTCCTGATCAACTCAGTTCAAAGAAAGCAAAAGAGGCAAAACTTCCCTGTGGTCCTGAGTAGGCTGTGGTTGTCTCCCGTGAGCAAAGGCAGGACTCAGCTTCAGAGCCACAAAGTTCAGCATCTACAGATATAGCTGCACACTCGTTTTGTGTTCTGTGGAGAGCTGGACTTTGCCTGAAAAGATGCTTCTGATCTCTTTGGAGATATGCCAAGAATATACTAGTGCTTTGTAGCTGTTATACAAGTATATCCTATGCCACCCCTTCACATCACATGTGGGTGTCTCAGGCAGCCCGTGGCCCCTCAGATGATGCCAGATGTGTATGTGTTGGCAAACAAAGCAGCCCTTCTGGCTTGTCAGCTGAATCTGTCCGCAGTCTGTGTAAATTTGGGTTTTAAATGTGGAGCTGAGTCCCACCCCTCATTTACTCTCTGCAGCTGTCCCCAGCTTGCCGGATCCTGCAAGAAGCACTAACTTGCTGCAGAACATTAGCCAGGATTAAGTTACAGGCACACACTTGCAAGGACACATGAGAAGAAATAACTCAGACTCATTGTGCAGATATGGGGCTAAGGTTCAGGAAAGCTTGTAGCCTGGCTGGGGGTCATGGCCACTATTTTAACTCTGGTTAAAAAAAGTCCAACCATCGAATGTCTGCGCTCACCCTCTGATTGACTTTCAAGGACTGCTCTAATTCTTCCTCCAAATTTGCAATAGTCCAGTGCTGATAAGAGAGTGCATGAAGTGAGTTTTGCAGCTAATTGTTTGCTTGAGATGTCCTTTTGGCAGCAAGATGCCTCCGTAGGAAATAGAGAGCTTATGTTGCTGATGCTCTCTTTGCTGCTGAATAGCCTTGATGAAGCAAAGTGAAAGCTTGAAGAAAAGGGAAAGCCTGAAGAAGACAGAAGAATCCTAAGGTTACACAGATTAATATTCCTCCCACTGTGAGCACTGAGCGGGGAAGCAGAGTTGAAAACAAAGAGAAGAAACCACCTCCAAATTAAGATATTTTTCAGAGAAGAAAACTGTACCAAGGCCCTAAGACATTACACGACCATGGGAAGGGGCCTGTGCACAGTGTTGACAAAATGCTGCTTTTGTCCTGTTTGGAAGCTGCCCTGCACCCCGCTGCTCATGCTCTCCTGCAGCTGTCTCCTTGCCCCGGCTCCCAGGTACAGCTGGAGGGACTGGGGGCTCTGAAAAATGATGCCTGAGTGACAACTGGCAGGTGACTTCCCTTCAATGCACAAAGGAGGGAGCCTTCCTCCATCCTCCTGCCGGTTTTCTCTTTGTCCTTTATTTCGTTTCAAGGGGAAAGAGGAAAAACAGGGAGAAAGAAAGCGGCAGGAATAAATAAGCTGTTTGGAAAATTTTTCTGCAGAGTGGTGAGGTGCTGGAACAGCTGCCCAGAGAGGCTGTGGATGCCCCGTCCATCCCTGGAGGTGTTCAGGGCCAGGTTGGGCAACCTGGGCTGCTATGAAATGTGGAGGTTGGTGGTCCTGCCTGTGGCAGGGGGTTGGAGATTCATGATCCTTGGGGTCCCTTCCAACTCTCCGAAGTGAGTCCTGTGAGTGCTGTGCCATCCTTCCCCACCTCCATGCAGTGGTTGGCACCAGTGCTCCTCTATAACCTCTCTACTTCCTCCTGCAGGTGAGGCACAGCGAAGCAAGCCAAGCAAGTTACGTGCTCAGGAGCTATGCTCTGCTCTGGCTGGTCAAACGGAACCAAGCCCATCTTCCTTGGAGGTTTGGTCCCCTTCAACCAGCTATAGCAGTGTTGAAAACATCGCACCAGGAAAGAGTGCCTCCATCCATCTCAGCTCAACCTGACAGCCTCTCCTCCTGCATGGATCTGCTGCCCCTGAGGACATGAGTCACCACAAAAGATTTGGGACAGGTTTTGACTTTACTAAGCTTCTCTGCGAGAGTGCTTGCCCTTGCAAGGTCCACACGACCCTACCTGCTCAGCATTACCACAGACCCAAAATATCACGTAGAAGGCTTGCAGGCTCCGCAGCATTCAGCTGGTTTCACATGGAGAATGTGAATCCCCACCATTCCCACGTGGAATCATAGAATGGGTTTGGGTTGGAAGGGACCTTTAAGATCATCCAGTTCCAACCCCCTGCTCTAGGCAGGGAGACACCCTCTGAACCACACTGCAGTAAAGGAACAACAGCAAAGTAACACAAGGGAAGTCCCCAACAGATGTTCCCCTCCTAAGTGTTTCTGCAGCACAGCTGCCAGCTCTTTTCTTCCCACCCTACATCAGTCACTCCTAATTCAGCAACTTCCAGCATTGCTCAGAGCTGGACACGCACTGAGGCACAGCCAGCACCACCAGGGCTGCAAAGCAGCATCTCACATGTCAGACAGCAGGGAATTCACAGAGCCCAGGACTCAAAGGTTTGGCACTGAACAGAAAACAAGTCTGTCAGCTTCTCTGGGAGATGGAGGAGGAAGGTATAAGGGAATTTACAAGTTGTCCTCTTAGATTTAGCAAGGGGAAATGGTTTTAAAAGTCAAAGGCCCTAAGAGAAGATGCAACAGTTCCAGCAAGTTACATAGAAGCTGTATTTCTGCTGGACAAATAACCACGGGATAAACAAAATAAAAATGGGTCAGGGTCCATTCCCATATTGGGAATCCAGCCCCACTGTGACTGATAGCATGCAGGCAGTGGAGATGCTCAGCTATTCCCTGATCCCTCCACCATGGACCATGAGGTCTTCTATAGACCTGGGACCGATGCAGAGTGACTCCTACAGCACCAGCAATGACTGGAATGAGAGCCCAGCACCAATAGGGGAAATACCAGCCAGGAGTGGGGCAGAAACCCACAGCTACCCTCCTGCCCACAAGGCCTGCTGGGCCAGCAGATCACCAAGCTGTGGCATTGGGTGGCCAATGGTGGAGTAAGAGAACCCTGGAGCAACCCTGTCCAGTAGTGACTCATGCCAATGGAGGGACAGCCCTGAGGAATGATGGGACTTTGAAACCAAAC